>NC_064559.1:150963032-151266063 GCF_937001465.1 Orcinus orca | reverse complement strand
TACTGAAGCCTGTGCGCCTAGAGCCTGTGCTCCACAACAAGTGAAGCCACTGCAAGGAGAAGCACGCGCACTGCAACGAAGAGTAGCCCCCCGCTCACTGCAACTAGAGAAAGCCTGCATGCAGCAACAAAGACCCAACACAGCCAAAAATAAATAAATAAATAAATAAACAAATAAATTTATAAAAAAAAAAAAAGAAGACTGAGTAATACCATATTTAAGGAAAAATCAGAGGCATGTAGAGAATGCATGGCAAAAAATATACCTGCAAAAAGGGGAGATTCAGGAATAATTATTTTGTGGAAGTTTTGGAGATTACAGTTAGCCAGGAGATATACCATACTGGAAAGAACAGATGATAAGGGTGAGGTCACCACTGTGAGGTCAGGTGGTCATGCAGTAAAACAAAAAGAAGGCATGGCCTGTGACACTGTTGACCTGTGATCACACAGCTGGGGAAGTTCCCCCAGGGCACCAGGAGTATCACGTGTGACACTGGGCAGGTATGGGTAGTTTGACAAAACATTTTACGGATTTTATCACGCATCCTCATGGTGGAGAAACTCCTGCTATTCAGGATCTGCAATCCAACCATTTCTAAACTAGCAGGTTTAAGAAATTTTGTAACAGTTGGGGAACCCAAGTGGCCACTTAGTGAGGATCGTAGTGCCTCAGCAAGAACTGCTTTGATGTGGTCATCAATTCTCCAACTACTCAGCACTAATTAGAAGGGGCTGTATGTTGGAACATGCTGCTTTTCCAGGATTGTCCTTTGATTTAGATATATTTCTAGTTGAAGAGAAGAATCAGTTACCTCTCCTTTGTCACCCTTTCCAAACCCTGTCTTGGATAAGCCAAACTCTAGGGGAATACTTAGAAGTTTCACCTCATGCTGGTGCTCTCTCCACACCCTATACCCTACCCCAATACTCCTTTTCTGTGTGTGCTTCAGGAACTTTAGTTGCTTCACAAAAAAATGCCAAAATTGGGTATTGCACTGAAGAATCACATTCTGCCTCTCTCCAAAGAAGGGTAGATTTTTTATTTTTTGCTCAGAATTAAGGAAATAAACTAATGCCACATTGTTCTTGTTTTTTCATGCACAGATAAGGAGGAAAACAAGGTTTACTGAAAGAGAACAGGCAAATATTTGTTATTTACAATGTGGAAAACTAAGTTAAACCAGCAGAAGCAATTTTGGCTCTTGTAGCCTCTGAATAATATTCACTTTTCTTGCAAATGATATTTAGCTGAGATCTGGTTTTCAAACTGCACAAAAGCAGAATTATAATTTATTTCCCTTTTTTATTATGTCTTTGTTTTGAAACACGAATGAGACATTTGCATCTATTAATAACTAAAAATGTAAATGTTATTATTAGCATAGACTAAATAAAACTGAAACTCTTATAAAAGATGCTACTTAAGGATGCAAGAGAGCCGCCTGATGAAAATCAATCAAAATAAGTCCAGAAGTGTTTCTTCTACTTGGGCAGAGAATAATGTAATTGGTAAATTGGTAATTACAAAGCCAGAATAGAAGAGAATAGCTACTCTTTAAATAGTTGATTAAGGTTCAATGTGTTTCTCTATAATGTTTTGAAAAAAGTGACCATTTAGTAGGTAAAGGTGAAGACCTCCTGAGATAAACAAATGGAATTAGGTTAAGACGTTTTCTCATTTATATCCAAGGTAGGGGAAATCTCATCATCCTAGTGACTCATGTTACAAACTAGTTTCATTTAAAAAATGAACTAAACTTACCATTTGCAAAGATTTCATGTTTCAGGTAAGTGTTTTCTTTCCCGAAGATCACTCATTTTTTGTGTTCAGCTCATTAATTGAAGGCACAATGAAATGAATTCTTAGAAATTCTCTGATATAATTTCTTATGGTATTTTAAGGCACAACACTTAGGATTTCCTGATATTTCTTTTCACTCATTCATTTGTTCTACAAATATTTACTGAGCACCCACAATGTTCTAGGCACTATGTTCAGAACTCTAAATAATTCCCCCCACCGTTATAATTTTGCTTTATGCAAAGAGTTGAGAGTGAAAACATTTTTCCTCTCATAATCATGCAAGAATATAACTTCTTTTTATCTTTTCATGCTGAAATTTTTTTGGCATAGACATATTTTCACTTTTGACAACAGAAAATAAGTTTAATTCTCACCACTGACAAATCTAAAGGCAGCTTTTTAAGTTCTTAAGTTTGATTATCATTTGCTTTGCCTTGCAGGGTGCTCAGCACTACAAGGGAATATACTTATCTTCCTTTCTTCTCACTGCCCTTTACACTATTCATATTGCTCTCCTTCCCAGAACCCTTAGCTAAGAACTCTTATCTGGCTAAATACTAGCAAATGACCTTACTTGCAAACATAGACCCAGTGTCTAGTTAAATATGTGTTGACCTGAAATGAATAGACAGATATTTCTCCAGCAAAGATGGGTTTATTTGCGATCAGCAGAGAACTGCAATTCAGAGTCTGCAACAAGGGTGAGCCACTTGCAAGCCCCTGCAGGGCAAAGGAAGGGGAACTCTTAGAGAGGAAAATAAATTGGGAGGGCTGTAGTAAATAAGGAGTTCATGGTTTTTCATTGTCTGAGTCCTTGCCAGGAAAGATGAGTCTTTCTTCTTCCTTTTGGCTCTGCTATTGTCCCAGGGTATAGGAGCTCCCCATTCTGGTCTCCCAACTCTATTTAGTTGAGGTTTCTGTATACTAATTTTACATATGTTAATTTCTCTAGTCTATTTAATAGAAATTGACAATAGCCATGGCAGAGATCACCTTAATCGTGGCCTTTATGGGCCACTGGAGACCACCAAATTATTATTTGTTTTGTTTAACTGAGGGAAAAACTAGATTTAATTACATTTAGATGGCACATCAACCAACCGAACCAATAAACTAACAAAACAATTTTAGGGAGCCTGGAAACCCAACAGAATATGGCATCACAGGTGATGAATGGGAGGGACCTGAGAGGGAGTGGGTTGGAAAAGATAGCAAGTCTCTTCTTATAATTAGATTTTGCAGAACAGTAGTAAGTGTTGATAATTCCTTGATACATTTGCAGCTGAGGGAGGCTGAAATTTCATATGAATGGAGGTGTGTGAGGGTGTGCACTTCCAGTGGACTTTGTAGTGAATTCCTGATCTCAGTTTCCTTATATCAATTTTCCTCCCCTCCTCCCTCCCTCTGTTTCCTTCTTCCTTCTTCTCATTTACTAATAAAGCCATATTATTCCCACTTTATGAAGATGAAAATCTCTCTGTCAGGCTCTCTCCAGGTCTTAGACAGATATTAATAATCTTATCCTCAAAGATATCAGAGAGGTGAGTTTAGTGGTTAAAAGCATGAGTATGGAAATCAGATGGACCTAGGTTCAAGTCTTTATTCTATCACTTGCTATCTGTGTGGCCTTTAGCAATTTATCCTCTCTAAATCTCAGTCCCCTCCTCTGTAAAATACAAATAATAATAGTAGTTACTTTAGAGGTTAGTTCTGATAATTGAAATGATAAAAAGTAGCACTGAACATGTTATAAGACTTAGACAAACGTTTTAAACATCTTTGAATGAAGAGCTATGATACATGGCACTTGAGTTCTGTAAAAAGTGCCTTGGAAATGGAGGTCTGGCATAGGTAGAAGGGGCTCTTCTGCCATTTACTGTTAGCAGGGTGCATGACTTATTTATCATTGTATTCCCAATATCAAGCACTAGTTCTAAAACAATAGTGGGCATTCAGTGTTGGTTTAGTAAATGAGTAAATGAATAATCTAGACAGCCAAAAGAAATTTCATCTTCTGTGCCAAATCTGATGAATTCATAGGATTCAGAAAGAATTATTAGGGTAATTAGCTTGGCTGCACTGGTCAGTCTGCCATGTCTGTCTAGCCAGAGCATAGGTGCAGGGAGCAGCAGCATGAGTGCTTACTGACGCATTGACCCAGGCCTTGGCCCCTCATCTAGTAAAGAGGAGAAATCAGAAGTTGGAATTAAGGAGATGGTAGTTCCTCCTGTGTTCACTTGCTCTTAATTAGAAGAGACAAGTAATCTTACCACATTCATCTTGGAAGAATTGGCATCAGAGAAAGTCTGTGTTGGTGACAATCTGAAGCCCAATTATGTAAACTATGAGCACTACTTCTCTCATTATTTCTTTTATACTCAGAAAAACAGATGATCCTTCCATTTTAACTCTTCCCATTATTTTTTAGCTTCTATTTCATTTAGATACTGGAGCATCTTGTATCCAATTTGCTATTTGACAGGTTTGCTCCATTAAGCTAGATCAGATTTATCAGTAAAGATTTTTAAAAATAACAGCAGACTTCATCATAAAGACTCAGAGTCACAGTTCTCAGCACGGCACCAGGTATTTGTATTTTTGGAAAGTCCAAAGGTGATTTTGAGGCATAGCTTAGTTGAGAACTATTAGGGTATGAAATGATTTTATTAACTTACATTTGAATTATGGTTTCCTATATTCTTACTTATAGAGCCTTAGTTTCCTCATCTTTAAAATGACAATAACATTCAAGAGTTACTATGATAATCAGAGATAATGCCAACTATTAATCATTAATATTTGTATCCTTAAAGAGATGTTGTAAGGAAGATATTCTAAATCTGAAGGGATTTAAGGAATTTGGAAAAATATAATATTATTATCAATATTAATAGTATTTTAAATTTATAAAATGCTACTATTTTACCCAGAATGATTATGGAATTAGGTACTCTGTTTAACTTATTTCCCTGGACTAACCAGAAAATAAATTTTGATTTAATTCTCATTGCTGAAAATCTTCCTATAATCTAATAGTCTATTCTGCTCAAGAAAATCTAGTATGGTGCACATAACTGGATCAATTTTGATAATTCCAATTCCACAGTGTTATCGTTCAGAACAAAAAAAAATTTCATTGGATAGCAATGTAAGCATTGCTTATTGAAGGAGACTAGGATGCAGTATTCAGACACTCAGTATCTATCTGGGAGGTTGTTTCGCTACTTTTTGTTTGGTTCTTTGTTTTTAAAATAAACCATTGTTAAATTCATTCCTAGTTTCTTCAGTCATCTTGAGGATATAGTGTTAAGAAATAAATAGTCCTGTGCAATAGTATTTGATATTAGCCTAGAGAACCCCCTCCTTAATTAGGAATTTTTAAATTCTCTCCCCAGTCAAAAAAATGAAAACAAAGAGGACTGGTCCTTTGATATGTTAGCACTTTGGGTTATAGTCTAGGGAGGATGGGAGTAGGGAAACTGAATTTCCTGCTATTATAAGCCCTGTGCTTTCAACACTACTTCGGGGCTATTATTTATATTCCAAACAGTAAAACGATCACCCTCTTACAGTAATACTTGCCTTACCAAGTTCTCATGGAGATAAAGTGTGTTAACATTTGTGAAAGCAAAGAAGTGCTTTGTCCTTGTCTGTCTTGTTAACCAATCTATCCCCAATGCCTAGAAGAGAACTTGAAATATGTTGAGTGAATGAATAAATGTTATTCTTCCTTTCCTCATGGTCTGAACCACCCTTGAACTTTTACTGTACCTTTCTAATGGCATTTATCATTTTCAGAGTTGTAGTCTTGTTTGTCATACAATCTCTTGTATTATACAATAAGCTCCTAACAGGGCTTGTGTCTCGCACTACTTTGTTCCTCCACAGAATATAGCATAGTATTTGACATAAGAACTCAATGAATATATGTTGAATGAATGTTTGTTGTAAGCAAATCCAACTACATAAATAGTATATATAATGAATGATCATCATGTTGTTTTCATAAACAGCATTGACTAATAATAGAAATACTCTATCCCAAACCTTCCAAGTGAATTTAGCAGAAAGAGAATTACTGACAATATCTTATATTTTTCTTCAACATTGTTGGATAACACTGCTCGGTTTTAAAACTCTTAACACATATGATGACGGTTTTAATGATATTTAAAGTCACACAGATATGTAAGACCTATTATAATAGACTTTTTTGAGCACTGAAAGATATTCTAAGTAGCACAGGTCTTTCTTTTTGTAGAATGCTGCCAGCATTAGGCTCAATTGGAAAGAAGGGGAAATTGAGTTGATTCCTTATTTTTAGCCTCCCTTAGATGATTGTTATTCATTATTTGCTAGGTTACCTGGGGGTATACTTCATCAACTGTGATGCATTTAGCATGCAGCTGCTTTGTGTCTCCTGAGATCCAGGCTTTCTCAGCCTACCACTCCTCCTGAAATCTCCCCACTGCCTCCCAAAGAAGTAGTGTGTCAATATTTTGTTTTTATTGATAGCCACACAATTCACATTCCACTTCTTTCCCTAAAATTTTTTCATTATGTGATTGTATCTGCTGGCTTAGCCCTTTCATGCCAGCCATTTATTTTGCCCCCAAGCATCTGGCCTTTAAAAAAATAATGCATCTTGCTGGCTTATTGAATAAGAGATATATGGCTGTGCTTATAGTCAGGAGTGACTGTGCTTACATACCAAGTCTTACCAAAGCGCTTCAGTTTCCTCAATACTGTGTTAATTCTCATAATGACCTGCCAAATTTCCTAGTCATTATGTGATTATTTTTCTTACATTGCATTAAAAAATAATTTAGGCTTGATATTGGTTCTAAGACTAAAGACTTTGATACCCCCCAAAATACTGTAATACACTACTGAGGCCATCAATTTTCATATGCAAAGTTATTTTGTACAGTGATGAAGTGATAATACTTGTAAACAAAGCAAAAATGATACATGTAAAATATCTCATTTTTAGGAAGATTTGAGCCTGTCTCATATCATATTTTCATCCATAAACTGAAAGTTAATGGCTTAGAAAGAATTCTACTAAAATGTGAGTTAATTATTTGTAAGACAATTATAAAGAGAAAAAGGCAATTATATTTAGCTAACCTAAATATAATTTAAATTCAGGCAATGAGTAGAAAAGGTGTAATGTTTGATATTTATCAGTGTATATTTTTAAATGTTATTTTAGCTGGGTATTAGAGATACATTTTCAGATTATTAAAAATCTAGATAAAAGTTCTATAGAGTTCATAACTTTGATATTATAAAAACTTGGACGATAAATTGTTCATCTAAAATGGTAGCATATCTAGGGATCAGTACCAGGCTAAATAGCTATAACATAGGGAGAAATAGATAGGCAAACATTTAAGAAATTTTTTAAAAGAGCTGGACATCAGAGTGAGAGCACTAAACGTTAATTAGCTATTAGTAGGATGTGATACTCCAATTAGTACTTTCAGTGTCCTAATAACAGCATATTATAGCATTTATCACAATGTATAGTAAAGATTTATGTGCCCATCTTCCCGATTAAAGTGTGAGCTCATCCTGTGGATTGGACTGTAATATCCATTATTGTATCTGTAGCACCTAACCAAGTGCCTGGCACAGGGCAGGTTTTCATTAATTTTTTAAATTAATTATATATTAATAACCTAATTAATTTAATAAATAGAATAGTAACTAAAATATAATAATAAAATTAATTTATAGTAGTATTAAGAGGGAAGTAAAATTAAGAACTGAAAAATAACCTATGTGCTATAGTTAACATTTGACAGAATCTTTTAAATTATTGCTTCAGTTTTAGACTACAATTTATAAGAAAAATATTGAGAACCTTGATAGGTTAGAAAGAAAACAACATAACTATTTGGAGACATGTGAAGCTTATATTCACATCTGATCAACTCTAAAAAATTCAGCAAATTCCCACTGAATTTTGCTATAGGGATTTGTAAGAGGGCAAGGCTCTTAATCCCAAGGTCTATTTAGTTGTTCTTAATGTTAATTTTTAAGTAGATATTAAAATAATGATACTACTTTCTACATCAGTTAGGATCAGGTTAGGCTGCCAGTAACCAAGACCTGATCTCCCACCACCCACCCGGGTGACAAAAGTGGCTTAAATAAGATAGACATATATTTTTCTCTCATGTAAACTTATCTACAGTTAGTCCAAAGCTTAGCTCCATTTTCAAGAGATCTAAGTTCTTTCTCTCTTGCTGTTTTACCATTTTTAACTTATTGACTATGATTTAAAGTGGCTGATCAAATCAGTGATTACATTTACACTCCAGCAAATAAGAAGAAAAAAACCAAGAAGGACCCATTCTTTCCTTCAAGGAGACTTACTGGAATTTATACACAGATTTCTGTGTATCTCATTGGCTGGGTTCTCTATCTGTTAATGAGGGAGAAGCTCAGCTACATATGGAAAGGCAAGTAGCAGTTCCTGTGACATGGTTAAAAAAAAACAAAATACATGCCCATGGTAAAAAAAAAATACAAATAAACAGCGTAGAAGGGTACAGGTGCAAAGTTGAAATTTCCCTCTCACTTTCATGGAATCTGTCATTGTAGTCTGCTTAAACTTTTTTGAATACCCTCTCTTGAATACCCTCCTCATTATTATCCTCATTTTTTTAAAGAAGAAAAGAACAAACCTATATTTTATAGTTTTGCTTTCAGCCAGAGTACAGATATGTGAATTAGGCTACACCAATTGAAAGCATCTGTGTGACGCTTTGATTTGGAACTGAGTTATGTGGGGAAAGAGGTAGGATTCGGGACACTCCTTAGCTGGAGCAGATTGTGACAAGAGGCTTCTTGATTCTGGAAACAATAGATGTGGTGGCAACTTCCTGATTCAGCGCTCCCTGACTTTGGCACTGCAAATACATGTCAGTGTTTTTTACGTGTGATTCTGGTAGCGTGGTTCTGAAGCTGGTAGCCCATGGGCAGCTTTTTGATTCTGTAGCTCCTTGATTGTGGCAGAGGTAGCAGCTCCATTAGTTGGTTAGTACAGTGGTGTGTGTCTCAGAGTCTTTTATGGATCCTCAGCCTAAGAACTCTGTTTTCAGCTTCTGCAGAAATACTTTCAGCTTAAGAAACTAAACATTCCTATAGAATTGAAGCTCGCTAGGCAGACCTTCCTGACCAGAATCTCTTCTAACTTATATACAACCCACTTCTTCCCATACCAAGATAATCACTATCCTGAATTTGGTGTTTATTATTCCCATGCATTTACATTTTAACCTATGTGTATCTCCTTAAATATATAGTACATATATAATATTGTTTTATATGAATTTACTTATATATGAATGACATTATTCTTCAAGTATTCCTCTGTAGCTTTAACCACCTCACATTATATTTATGAGATTCATCTATGTTGATTCATGCAACTTTGGTTCATTCATTTTCACTATTGCATAGTATTATATTTATCTATCTTCTGTTAATGTAAAAATTAGTTTTTGCTGTTATAAATAATCCTGTTAAGAACTCACCTTTTTTTAAAAAAAAATCTATAATCTATGTCCCCTTATGTGCACAAGCACAAGCTTATTTAGGGTGTAAACCTAGGGATAGACTTACTGGGTTACGATGTTTACATCTTCAACTTTATTAGTTTTACTGTCACATTTTTCTTCAAGATGGTTGTATGGATTTACATTTCTACCAACAGTGTATAAGTGTTTGCTTTTATCCACACCTATGTCAACACTTAACATTGTCAGAGTTCTTAATTTTTGCCAATATGATAGGTGTGAAAAATATTTTATTTTACTTTTAATTGGCATTTTCCTATCACTGAGATAAATCATCTTTTAATAGGCTTATTGGCCATTTGAGATAAATGCTTGGTAAATTACCCATTTTTATTCTTTTCCCATTTTTTATTGGGTTGATGTGTAGGAGTTTTTATTATTATTCTGGATAATAATCCTTTCTTAGTTAAATGTGTTGCAAATATCTTTTTCCAAGTCTGAGATTTGCCTTTTCATTTTAAAATGATAATGTTATTGAATTTGCCGATATCTTTTTTACGGTTTTACGTCTTATTTTAAAAATGTTTCTCTGTCGAAGTCACAAAAATACCCCCCATATTACCCTGTGAAAGTTTTATAATTTTGCCTCTCACATTAAAGTGGTATATCAGTTGGTATAATCAGGGAAACAGAACCACTACAAATGATGTAGAATAAGGAATTTCTTTAGGGACTTTCCCTTCTCTTACTGTAGAATTTGGTAAAACAGTCTTGTTTCTGCTGTTTCTTCTGCATCTGGTGCTGAGTGTAAAGTCATAGGGCAGACAGTAAGGAAGGAATGATAGATGTGAAATGCTGAGAGAAGACAAAACTGGAACTGTGTGAGACAAGCTGGAACTTACGTTTGTTTCTCACTGGGCAACATTGGCCTCTCCCATTTTCCAAGCCACCAACCTTGTAACTGAGGATGACCTGCAGGATGTGCCAGCTGCCACTCTTGTCATGGAGCTACAATGGCACCTGACCCAGCATGTGGGAAAGGTAAAAGAAGATATCACATTGGAACTCAAGGAACTATGAAACTCAGCTACTCTTCTACGCCAACAAATTCAGCCAGCAGATTGCAAAAATGTGCATGAGCTGCAAGAGACCCTGACCAACACTAACCTTCAGAGAGTAAGCATGGCTTCTGTTATCTTCCTCTTTTCAAATCTCAAGCAAATTTCTCTGGTCGGTAAACCTAACCACCAAAGACCTATAGAGAAAGGAATTCTAGGAAACGTAGCTCAGTTTAGCCAAGTTGACTCTTTACAAAATCATACACAGAATTTATTTTGTGTATTCTATGGAGTAGTAATTACAATCTATTTTGTTCCATATGGATAATTCTAGCCCCACTTATCGAATACTCCATTCTATCCTCCTCTGATTTGCAATGCCACTTTTGTATCACGTTACATTTCATTATATATTTTGTTTTGGAATATTTATTTTGTTCTATTGTTATTTGTTGATTTCTGTGTTACTGCCTTACAGTTTTAATTAGTATGACTTTATTATAAGCCTTGATATCAATGGTAAAATATGTCCCACAATCTTATTTTGTTTTCATTAGGAATATTTTGCTTCATCTGACTCTTTGCTCTTATATGAAATTTTAGAATCACTTGGCATTTTCACTGCAATTGCTTTAAGTTTATATTTTAATTTGACATCTTCATGATATTGAGCCATTTGATATATAAACATGATGTAGCTCTAAAAATATTTAGTCTTTCTTTAATACTTTCAGTAAAGTTTTATAATTTCTTAAGATCATGTATATATTTATTCCTAAATACTTTTTAATGCTGTCATTATTGAAATAGTATCTTTAAAATTATATTTTTAAAATATTTACTCATGATCTGTAGAAATACAATTGATTTTTTTTTTATATTAATCTCACATCTAGAAATTTTTCTGAACCTTTTTTTTTTTTTTTTTTTTTTTTGCGGTACGCGGGCTTCTCACCGCCGTGGCCTCTCCTGTTGCGGAGCACAGGCTCTGCACGCGCAGGCTCAGTGGCCATGGCTCACGGGCCCAGCTGCTCCGCGGCATGTGGGATCCTCCCGGACCAGGGCACGAACCTGCGTCCCCTACATCGGCAGGCGGACTCTCAACCACTGCGCCACCAGGGAAGCCCTGAACTTTTTATTAATTCTTTTTTTTTTTTTGCGGTACGCGGGCCTCTCACTGTTGTGGCCTCTCTCGTTGCGGAGCACAGGCTCCGGACGCGTAGGCTTAGCGGCCATGGCTCACGGACCCAGCTGCTCCGCGGCACGTGGGATCCTCCCGGACCAGGGCACGAACCCGTGTCCCCTGCATCGGCAGGCGGACTCTCAACCACTGCACCACCAGGGAAACCCCTGAACTTTTTATTAATTGTATAGATTTTCTTGGGTTTTCTATATATACAACTAATATGTCTGCAAAAATGTCTGTCTTTGTTCTTCTTTAAAGTATTATTCTTATAATAAAAATAAATTAGAATAAATATATTTATATTATATATGTTACATATAATATACAAATATTATTCTTATAGTTTTACATACTCCAGACCTCAGGCATAATTTTAAATAAAAGTTTTTTGATGTTTACATCAAAGTTTGACCAGAACTGGCTTTGTATTTATACCAGACTCACCTATTGTCACCATTGAAAAATCCTATTTGTAGTCTATTTGCATAGTTACTTAATTTTTTTAAAAGACTGATATCTTAATGCAATGCAACTACAATATTTTGCTTGTGAAAGACAATTTTTAAAATCACAAATATTTATACTTTGCATAGTTGTCATTTTTTGCAGCTATAAAGCTTTACATTTACAAAATATATTTTCTCTCATAATAAATATAATTTTTGATGGATTTTTATCACATATGTCTCTGAGATAAACATTATACAAGTAATTTACAATAGAGTTTATTTCTGCTACACCTACTGAAAGTATTACATAGATATGGAAATCAGTAATGTTTTGCTAGTTTGCAAATGTTACATTATTTGCTACTAGAAATACTACATATTTTATAAAAACCTATATGTTGCTTGAAATTTGGACTTGTTAAATTGTTCATGGTTCACACAGTTATTCCTTTTAAGTTAGCATAGCTTTGAAAATGTGGCATGCTGACCCTCTTTGTATCTAGAGATGCAATTAAAAATAATGGCCTAAATATTCAAGTAATAGTGAGTGTTGGCAATATGACATTGAGGCTGTTCGTTTGACCTTCTTTTGTGGCTTGCAGGCTTGCAGTTTGTTTTTAAATGGATGGCATGTTAAATAAAGATCTGCAGTCATGTCATATTTTTCTCTGACAATTAGTAAGATACAGAAGGAGAAAACTTTTCTGAAGGGAGATTCCAACTAGGCTACTACCCACAGATCAATAACACTGAGTGTTCCAATAATGTAAATATGCTCTAAAACCATCTCTAGGGATTGGAGAGAGATCAGCTTTGTATAAACATGTTTTTTATTAGATGAGTAGACAATAGATGAAGAAAAAATGTGCTATGGTTCTTCATGGAGTGTTTCTGGGGTTTGGAAATGATTTACAGATATAATCAATTAAAAGACAAGGCACTTTAGTTAAGTATGCCATAATTTGTAACCCGGGAAAAGATTCTGATTTTAAACATCCTCTAATCTCAATTTAAAAGTGAAAGAAATTTTCTCTGACCATCCATATTAAGTGCCCTATTTTTTTATTCTCATAATTTCTTTTGTAGAGTTTAATATGTTTTTATTGATAATTGAAAAGAAGTATGATTTTTTATTTAATTTCTAATCATCTGGATAATTGTTAGCTTTACGAGAGCAGAAATATATCTATCATTTTTCGCTAATGTAATCCCAGAAACTAGCTTAGTGGTTACTTAATAAATATGATGAATTAATGAATAAATTATGAAAAATAAACATCGTTATTTCTTGAGAAATAAAATATTATCTAACTGCCTTCAATTGCAACAACACAGAATTTGGGGCTAACATAGGTACAAAAGGAATTTCTTGGGTGTATATCGGGCAACTCATAGAATTAAAAGATGCAACAACCAGAGCCACTTTAGGAGTCTAGACTGTGAAAACTAATGGACTGTCTCCCAAAGACACTGCTGTCAAAATAAGTTAAATGTTTTTAGTTTTCATGTCACTTTGAACAAGATTAAAATTCTAGGGAGAGAATAAAAAAAATTGCTTTCTTTGAGAAATACAGGGGATCAAGGAGAAATTCATTGTCTCTCCCTTTGTCTCTCTTCCTCCCTCCTTCTCTCCTTTCTGCCTTTTATATTTACTCACATACTTAAGATTTCCCCTGCCTTTATTATTTCTTTTTGATTTGAGTTACTGCTGAGATTTCCTTTCAACCTGAAAGACTTCCTTTAGTTTTTCTTTTAGATGAGATTTGCCAGTAACAAATTCTCTCAGCTTTGTTACTGTGGGAATGATCATTATTTTAGTTTCATTTTGTAACTATAGTTATGCTAGATCTAGACTTCTTGATTGACTGTTTTTTCCCCAAGTAATTTAAAGATACCATTCCACTTCTTTGTAGTTTCCACTCTTTCTGAGGAAGAATATAGCCTTTAATCATGTTCTTGCTCCCCTGTATATGAGTTATTTTTCTCTTTCTGCTTTCAAGATGTTTTCTTTGTCCTTGTTTTTGAGCAGTTTGACTATAGTGTGTCTAGATCCTTCTGTGTTTATTATGTTTGGAATTCACTTGGGGTTCACAGTATTCCTGGAACTAATAAGTGATTAAAGCAAGATGGAAGCATGCGAAGTTGACCTACAAAAGTTAATCATTTTCCTATATACCAGCAATGAACAATTAAAACCACAATACCAGTTACATACATTAGCGCCCCCCAAAAATGAAACAGGTATAAATCTAACAAAAATGTGTAAGATCTATATGCAGAAAACAATAAAACTCTGATAAAAGAAATCAAAGAAAAGAACTAAATAAACATAGACATACTTCATGTTCATGGATAGGAAGGCTCAATATTGTTAAGATATCAGTTCTGCCTGACTTGATCTAGAGATTCAATGCAACCTAATCAAAATCCTTGCAGGATATTTTATGGATATCTATAAACTGATTTTAAAATTTATATGGAGAGGCAAAATACCCAGAAGAGGCAACATAATGTTGAATAAGAAGAACAAAATTTAAGAACTGGCACTACCCAACACTAAGACTGTAAGGGAAAATCTCTGTTTCTCCTTATTCATTACTCATCAACACTTCTGATAACACATGTATGGAAATTCATGAATTCTCCAAGAAATTCTCCAATTCTTTGTAGACACCAACTGAGTGTCCTGCAATTCAATTCAATTCTGATACTACCTGGAATAAGTATCATATTACACAGTTTAAGAGTTCACTCCCGCAAACTTCGTCTCCCCACCAATCTCAGATGCCAGTTCACAAGTCCAGGTGTTTCTGACTGACCAGCTCTAAATCACAGGTTCCCATGACCCCCTCCCAAGGTTTGAACATTTGCTAGAATGGCTCATAGAACTCAGGAAAACAGTTTATTTACTAGATTAGTGGTTTCTTGTGAAAGGATACAGTTCAGGAACAGACATATAGAAGAGATATACAGAGCAAGTTATGTGGGAAGGGACATGAAGCTTTCATACCCTCTTCAGGCATGCTACCCTTCCAGCACTTGTTCATCAGCTTGGAAGCTCTCTGAATCCTGTACGTTAATGAATTTTTATGAAGGCTTCATTACATAGGTATGGTTGATTAGATCATTAATTCAATCTTCAGCCTCGCCCCCAACCCTGGACATCGATTACTTTGGGCTAAGAGTTCCAATCCTGTAATCATATGGTAGTTCCCCTAGAAACCAGCCTCCTTAGGGGCTTTCCAAAAGTTATCTCATTGACATAAACTCAGGTATGGTTAAAAGGAACTTCTTATGAATAACAAAACACACTCCTTTCCCCTTTATTGCTCTTATCAGTTAGGAAATTTCAAGGATTTTAGGAGTTCTAGGCCAGATATGAGGATGAAGACCAAATATACATTTTTTTAAATTGTAAATCACAATGTCATAAAGATTAACCATAAAACTACAGTAATACAGTGTGGTATTGGTGAAAGAATAGACAAATCAGTGGAACCGACAAGAGAACCAAGAAGAAGACCAACATAAATATAACCAACTGAGTTTTGGCAAAGGGACAAAACAAAGACAATTGATTGGAGAAAAGATATTCTGTTCAACAAATGGTACTGGAAAAACTGGACACCACATACAAAAAATGAACCTAGACACCTTTCACAAAAATTAACTCAAAATTGATCATAGACCTAAATGTAAAGCACAAAACTATAAAACTCCCAGAAGACGATATAGGAGAAAATCTAGATGACCTTGGGAGTGGTGATGACATTTTAGAGAAAACAGCAAAGTCATAATCCATAAAAATAATATTTGATAATCTGAACTTCATTACAATTAAAAGCATGTGCTTTGCAAAAGACATCATCAGGAGAATGAGAAGACGAGCCACAGACTGGAAGAAAATAGTTGCAAAAACTTATCTGGTAAAGAACCCTTTTACAAAACATATAAGGAACTCAACGAAAAGAAAATGAAAAACCTAATTAAAAATTGGCAATATACCCGAACAGACACTTCACCAAAGAAGATATACAAATGGCAAATAAATGTATGAAAAGATACTCAACACCATATGTCATTAGGGTAATGAAATAAAATTCATATTTTATGGCAAGAGAAGAAAAATTTAAATGTGAAATTTTTCTCTGTCCATTTTGGCTTCCTCCCTCCCCTTTAGTGTCTATCGTGCATCTGCATTAACCCGACATCCTTAGGAGGTAATTCCTTCTTAATCTTGTCAGGGATCACTTTGTACGTGCCGATCTTGATTGTGTAAACTGTCAGTACATCGTTAAATGATGTATACATCAATTTTTTGTCTCGTAAACATTTATAACTGTGCTTTGATCTCTGATGGGTGGAATAGTCCTCAGAGTTTTCTGAAAAACTGTCTCCCATGTTATAATCCTCAAGTTGACTTCAATAAAATTTTCCATTTCTTGCTTAGACTGACTATTGATTAATTTTTTTCATCAACACGAGAAATGCAAATCAAAACAACGAGATACCACTACATGCCAATCAGAATGGCCAAAATCCGAATGCTGACAAAACCAAATGCTGGCGAGGATGTAGTATTTATCCAAAGGAGTTGAAAACATGTCCACACAAACTTACACATGGATGTTTATAGCAGTTTTATCCATCATTGCCAAAACAGTAATACCCTCTGTTCATTCTTTAAATTATTCTTTCCTAAGAGTGCCCAGGATTTGATCTTTGTTCAGAAGCTATTTTCTTTACTTTAGTATTGTTTGCCATCTGAAGGCACTGTAAAAATTTAAAACTACTAAGTCCTGGATCATTTTTGTTTAATAATTCTTATCTCTTTCCAATCACATTTTACTGCAAAAAACTTGAAGAAACCAGGTAGCACCTTCAACATTCTACCCTTGAAATCTGTTTAGCTAGATCACCTGGTAAATTAGATACGTTTTGTACTTTCTACATTAGCATAAGCAACAGCATTGCTAAACTTTCTACTATTAATGCAGGGGATTCCTATCCTCTGATTTCCAATAAAAGTTTTCTTATTATCATCTAAGCTCTCACTATAACCTCCTGAAAGCCATTATACATCTGATACAAAAGATTTCTTCAAGGCACTTTATATTTTTACTAATACTCTCCTCAAAGTTCCCCAGCTCTCTGCCCAAGTACCAAAATCAGTACTTGTTATCTAGTGCCACGTAACAAGTTGCTCCATAATTTAGCAGCTTAAAAACAACATCAAATATATAGACATTGTTGCATTTTTCAGCCAACATGTACATAGAGATCCAAACTGAATCCCTGAGACAGTGTCATCCTAGAGCTGAAAGATAATGTTTAAATAGCCTCTGAGGGGGCTGGATTAACTTTAGTCAGAGAAATATGTGTACAGTGGATTATTTCTAGATCTATTATTTCTAGATATATTTTGTCCAACTGTATTCATAGGAAACAGGTCAGAGAAATGTGGAAAGTATAATGTGTGTGTGTTTTAAGCACATAAGCTATAAAGAAAAGAGGGATTATTCATAACTGTATTTCATAACTGCAAATGAACTTTTTTCAAACTGGTGAGTTGTCTATTCCATTTACGTGGGTATTAAGTGATTTGTTGATTGAGTCTTATATATATACTTATATTACTATTTATATTCCTTTAAGCTGGATAGATAAAAGGAAGGTAAGACTATAAGAAATATTCTGTTGTTCACTAAAAGGAAAAACAGGAGTTCAACATAGCTTTTGTAATTTTGAATTTGGGCATGATGGGTGAGGATAAACATGGGACAGGAGGAAAAGGAAATCTCTTAGAAATTGCTTAAGATATTTAGTAATAAAAATGATATGCAACAAATCTAATTTAATTAAACTTAGAATCATAACAGACCCCGTTGAAGAGCTAGTGAAATGCCTTTCTTTCATATATCTCCTTACTGCTGAAATGCAGTACATTAAAATAAGAACAATAGATAGTTTCAAGTAATCTCATCTGAAACTCCATCTGATTGAATGAGAAGATTTTAATTAAAACTGGACTTTATTCAAAAAGAACTATTGTAACAAACCATAATTAAGTTGATTTTTTCCATAGTGCATAGGTCATGCATTCACTTTTTAAAATGTATTTGGTTCTCCTATTGTTATACTTTTACCCTTAATATTTCTGTTTGTATATTCATAATGAATTATGAATTTTCTATTTTTCTATAACAGGCATTATTCAGTTATGTCAGTGATGATCCGTCTAGAGATATTCCATCTCTAGAAACTTTTGGAGACCTTTCCTTCCTTCATCATTCTCATTTTTAGTCATACCAATAAATAAGAAACCATTTCTTGCAAAACTCCTCTGCTATGCAATTTCATACACAGATGTAAAACAAATATCATTATATTTCTGTTTTCTTCTATCAAAATTAAAAATAATTAACTAAAAATATAACTCAATAGCCTGATTTACTTGAGAATGAACAGTACACACACACACACACACACACACACACACACACACACACATGACATAATACATGCTGCATATTGAACTGTGTGAAGATGTGAATATAAATATAGAGGACAATAGCTGATATATATGCATTCACTGCATGCGTTTATACCTAAGATATTCCATCAAATTCTTATAGAATGACAATGCAGTTGGTTCAAACAATGACTGCTAAATAAAACAGCTTTGTCCAAAGACATATATGTGAAATAATAATAGCTCCTGGTGATTGACTAGGTAGGGGGTCAGTATTCCACGATCTCACAAAGGAAATTGCTAGTTGTTTATCCTTTTCTTCAATTTTCATGCTCTTTTTAAAAGCCTCAAGTAAAAAAAAGGAAACTTTTTTAAAAAAAAAAAATTTATTTATTTATTTATGGCTGTGTTGGGTCTTCGTTTCCGTGCGAGGGCTTTCTCCAGTTGTGGCAAGCGGGGGCCACTCTTCATCATGGTGCACGGGCCCCTCACTATTGCGGCCTCTCTTGTTGTGGAGCACAGGCTCCAGACACGCAGGCTCAGTAGTTGTGACTCACGGGCCTAGTTGCTCCGCGGCATGTGGGATCTTCCCAGACCAGGGCTCGAACCTGTGTCCCCTGCATTGGCAGGCATATTCTCAACCACTGCACCACCAGGGAAACCCAAAAAGAACTTTTTATGATAACTTTTAATTTCAAGAACTCTGAGTTTTTAATTATTTAAATTAAATTTTGAGTCTATAAAGTAATATTTATAAAATATATGTGTATCATACAGTATGTATATGTATCCGTCATATGGTTTTAAGAAAAGAATATTGCCATTTACTTGGCAATCTCTTGTACGGCCTCTCAAATCCTAATCTTTTTCTTTCAACAACGTTCTGAATTTTGTACTTGTTATTCCCTTCCTTTCCTTTAGTCTTACTATGTATTTGTATATCTATACAATGAATTTACAATAATGTTTACTTTTGCATGTCCTTCATATTATAACATAAACGTACTTTGTAAATTTGTTTACAACTGGCTTTTATCCCTGCTCAACCTCATGTTTCTAAGATTTATTCATGTTTTAGCATGTAGCAATAATTTATTCATTTTCACCATTGTATGGTCTTCTAACATATGAATATATCAAAATTTATTAACTTATTTTACCCCCAATGGATATTTTGTTTATTTACAATTTTCTGCTTCTACAAATAATGTTGCTATGTACATTCTTGAACAGTTCCCCTGGCACATGTGCATAAGTTTGTTTAGGATATACATGTATGTGAAATGGCTGCAGTACAGACAATATCAACTTTATAAAAGAATACTATATTATTTTTCAAAGTGGTTGTACTTTTTAACTTTTGCCAATCTGTTGGGTATGAAATGTCGATTCATTAGAAATTTAAGGTTGAGGATGTTTTATGTTTATTGACTAGTAAGATTTCTTCTTCTGTATCATGCCTCTTCAAGTCCCTTCTCTTTATGCTTGTCTTTTTCTTTTCCTCAATGATTTAAAATTAGTATATACTATATACAGGTTTTTGTTTTTAATTATCATCTATTTGTCATTTGAATTTTTATTCTCTTTATTGTAATTTTCTTAAACAGAAGTTTTTATTTTAATTTAGTTAACTTATTCTTTGCCTACTAATATCTTGTTTAAGAAATCCATCTTTACCCAGAAATCAAAGGGATTTTCTTCGTATTGTTTTCCCAAATTTTACTTTTACTTTTTTTATTTGACTTCAATTGTGTGAAATTGATTTTTGTTTATGATGTGGGACAGGAGAGCAAGCTAGTTTTTTTCGTGTACACAGATTTGCCATAAATTTATTGAATGAATAATCCATTCTTTCCTACTGATCTGCAGAGATAACTCTATCATACTCAGGTTTATATAATTATGAGTTGATTTCTTGGTTCTTTATTTTGTTCAGTCAGGAATTTTCTATTCCTGAGTAGTACTACAGTGTTTTAATTACTACAAATTCATAATAAGTCTTAACATACAGAGAGACAAATATCCCCCTTATCTTTACTTTCAGAGTGTCTGGACCACTCTTAGCTATTTATTCTTCATATACAATATAAAATAACTAGTTAAATTCCATAAAGGAAGCATATTATGATTCTTATTTAAATAGTATTGATTCCTTGGGTTAATGTGGAGAAAATTAACATCTGTGTGACATTGAGTCTCCCATTTATGAACATGGCAGTTTACCATTTAGAGATCTTATTTTATATTTTCAGTATAGGCATAAGAGTCCTAAATGTTTATGCCAATAATAGAACTTCAAAATACATGAAGCAAAATATTGATAGAACTAAATGGAGAAATAGGCAGGTCCACAGTTATAGTTGAAAATATCAATACCCCTCTCTCAATAATAGATACAGAAAGTTTACAGAAAATCATTAAGGATAGAGAAGATTTGAATAAAACTGTCAACTAATGTGACATAATTTTCATCATTAGAAAATTACATCCAACACGAGATTCTTTTCAACTGCACAGAAAACATTTATCAAGTTAGATCATATTCTGGGCCATAAAACAAATGTCATTAAATTTTCAAAATATTCAAATCATTCGAAGTATGTTTTCTGACTACAATGAAATTAAATTTAAAATAAATAATAGAAATATCTGGAAAATTCCCCAATATTTGAAAATTGAACAACACACATACATTGGGTCAAAATAGAAATTAGAATTTATTTTGAACTGAATAAAAATGAGAACAATATATCTGAATTGATTGAGATTTCACTGAACAGTATTAAAGGGCAAATTTATAACATTAAACCTAAAGCTATAAAACTTCTAGAAGAAAACATAACAGAAAACACTTGTATGGTTGGCTTAGGCAAAGATTTCTTAGCTGTGACACCAAAAGTTTGATACATAATCTATAAAAGAACAAATCAATAGATTGGGCTTTATTCAAATTAAAATCTGATCTTTGAAAGATGCTGCTTAGGATGAAAAGAAAATCCATAGACTGGGAGAAAATATTTGCAAATCATATAGTTCATAAAGGTCTGTATGTAGAATGTATGAGAATCTCTCAAAACTCCAAACAGTATGGAGAGTCCTCAAAAAACTAAAAATGGAACTACCATGTGAACCAGCAATTCTCAACCTGGGCATATATAGGAAGAAAATGAAAACACTAATTCAAAAAGATACATGCACCCCAATGTTTATAGCAGCATATAGTGGCCAAGATATGGAAGCAACCTAAGTGTCCATTAACAGATGAATGGATAAAGAAGATGTGGTATATATATATATATATATATATATATATATATATATATATATATACACACACATATACATACATACATACACACCCACATTGGAATATCATTCAGTCATAAAACAGAATGAAATTTTGCCATCTACAACAACATGGATGGACCTGGAGTGTATTATGCTTAGTAAAATATGTCAGATAGAGTAAAACAATTACTGTGTTATCACATATGTAGAATCAAAAAAAATAAAACAAATGAATATAACAAAATAGAGACAAACTCACAGATATAGAGAACAAACTAGTGGTTACCAGTGGGGAGAGGAAACGGGGAGAGGCAAGATAGGGGATTAAGGGGTACAAAATGCTATGCATAGAGTAAATAAGCTATAAAGATATATTGTACAACAAAAGAAATATAGCCAATATTTTGGAATAACTTTAAATGGAGTATAATCTATAAAGTATTAAATCACTGTGTTGTACACCTGAAACTAATATAATATTGTAAATCAACTATACTTCAATAAAAAAACAAAACAAACAAAAAAACAACCCCAGAAATATGGGCAAAAGATTTGAACAGACACTTTACCAAAGAATATATACAGATGAGAAACAGAAGAGAACATCACAATAAGATGTCATATTCCTACACATGTTTTAAAATAGCTAATGTGAAGACTGACCATGCTGATTCTTGGCAAGATACTAGAGAATCTGGGACATTCATAACTTTGCTGCTTGAACTAACAATTCCTTTAAAAATATGTTAATATCTATTAACATATTTATACCATTCTATTCAGAAATTTATTTTTTCTGTTTTTCTTTTTCATGTAATATGTTATTGGGTACATACACATTTAAAATTGTTATGTAATGTTATATTTTTCTTTACTAATGATTTTTGTCTTACTGATATTAATTGCTACATCAACTTTTTTTTTTTTACATCTTTTTTGGAGTATAATTGCTTTACAATGGTGTGTTAGTTTCTGCTTTATAACAAAGTGAATCAGTTATACATATACAATTTTGTATCCTGCTACTTTACCAAATTCATTGATTAGCTCTAGTAGTTTTCTGGTAGCATCTTTAGGATTCTCTATGTATAGTATCATGTCATCTGCAAACAGTGACAGCTTTACTTCTTTTCCAATTTGGCTTCCTTTTATTTCCTTTTCTTCTCCAATTGCTATGGCTAAAACTTCCAAAACTATGTTGAATAAGAGTGGTGAGAGTGGGCAACCTTGTCTTGTTCCTGATCTTAGTGGAAATGGCTTCAGTTTTTCACCATTGAGGATGATGTTGGCTGTGAGTTTGTCACATATGGCCTTTATTATATTGAGGAAACTTCCCTCTATGCCTTCTTTCTGGATGGCTTTTATCAAAAATCAGTGTTGAATTTAGTCAAAAGCTTTCTCTGCATCTATTGAGATGATCATATCGTTTTTCTCCTCAGTTTGTTAATATGGTGTATCATGTTGATTGATTTGCGTATATTGAACAATCCTTGCATTCATGGAATAAACCCCATTTGATCATAGTGTATAATCCTTTTAGTGTGCTGTTGGATTCTGTTTGCTAGTATTTTGTTGAGGATTTTCACACCTATGTTCATCAATGATATGGGCCTGTAGTTTTCTTTGTGACATCCTTGTCTGGTTTTGGTATCAAGGTGATGGTGGTCTCGTAGAATGAGCTTGGGAG
This sequence comes from Orcinus orca, assembly GCF_937001465.1. Taxonomy (NCBI): domain Eukaryota; kingdom Metazoa; phylum Chordata; class Mammalia; order Artiodactyla; family Delphinidae; genus Orcinus; species Orcinus orca. The sequence continues at coordinate 151,242,588 of NC_064559.1, read as the reverse complement.
TGTTCCTCCCTCTGCTATATTTTGGAAGAGTTTGAGAAGGATAGGTGTTAGCTCTTCTCCAAATGTTTCATAGAATTTGCCTGTGAAGCCATCTGGTCCTAGACTTTTGTTTGTTGTAGGATTTTTAATCACAGTTTCAATTTCATTGCTTGTGATTGGTCTGTTCATATTTTCTATTTCTTTTTGGTTCAGTCTTGGAAGGTTGTGTATTTCTAAGAAATTGCCCATTTCTTTCAGATTTTATTTTATTGGCATATAGCTGCTTGTAGTAATCTCTCATGATCCTTTGTATTTCTGCAGTGTCAGTTGTTCTCCATTTTCATTTCTAATTCTATTGATTTGAGTCTTCTCCCTTTTTTTCTTGATAAGTCTGGCTAATGGTTTATCAATTTTGTTTATCTTCTCAAAGAACCAGCTTCTGGTTTTATTGAAGTTTGCTATCGTTTCCTTCATTTCATTTTCATTTATTTCTGATCTGATCTTTATGATTTCTTTCCTTCTGCTAAATTTGGAGGGTTTTTTGTTCTTCTTTCTCCAATTGCTTTAGGTGTAAGGTTAGGTTGTTCATTTGAGATGTTTCTTGTTTCTTAAGGTAGGATTGTATTGCTATAAACTTCCCTCTTACAACTGCTTTTGCTGCATCCCATAGGTTTTGGGTCGTCGTGTTTTCAAGGTCATTTGTTTATAGGTTTTTTTTTTTTTTTTTTTTTTTTGTGGTACGCGGGCCTCTCACTGCTCTGGTCTCTCCCGCCATGGAGCACAGGCTCCGGATGCGCAGGCCCAGCGGCCATGGCTCACGGGCCCAGCCGCTCCGTGGCACGTGGGATCCTCCCAGACCGGGGCACAAACCCACGTCCCCTGCATCGGCAGGTGGACTCTCAACCACTGCGCCACCAGGGAAACCCTCTAGGTATTTTTTGATTTCCTCTTTGATTTCTTCAGTGGTCTCTTGGTTATTAAGTGGTGTGTTGTTTAGCCTCCATGTGTTTGTATTTCTTACAGATTTTTTCCTGTAATTGATATCTAGTCTCATAGCATTGTGGTCAGAAATGATACTTGATATGATTTCAATTTTCTTAAATTTACCAAGGCTTGATTTGTGACCCAAGATATGATCTACCCTGGAGAATGTTCCATGAGCACTTGAGAAGAATGTGTATTCTGTTGTTTTTGGATGGAATGTCCTATAAATATCAATTAAGTCCATCTTGTTTAATGTATCATGTAAAGCTTGTGTTTCCTTATTTATTTTTTTTTGGATTATCTGTCCATTGGTGAAAGTGGGGTGTTAAAGTCCCCTACTATGACTGTGTTACTGTCAATTTCCCATTTTATGGCTGTTAGCATTTGCCTTATGTATTGAGGTGCTCCTATGTTGGGTGCATAAATATTTACAGTTCTTGTATCTTCTTCTTGGATTGATCCCTTAATCATTATGTAGTGTCCTTTTTTGTCTCTTGTAATAGTCTTTTTTTAGAGTCTATTTTGTCAGATATGAATATTGCTACTCCAGCTTTCTTTTGACTTCCATTTGCATGGAATATCTTTTTCCATCCCCTCACTTTTAGTATGTATGTGTCCCTAGGTCTGAAGTGGGACTTTTGTAGACAGCATATATACGGGTCTTGGTTCTGTATCCATTCAGCCAGTCTATGTCTTTTGGTTGGAGCATTTAATCCATTTACATTTAAAGTAATTATCGATATGTATGTTCCTATTACCATTTTCTTAATTGTTTTGGGTTTATTATTGTAGGTCTTTTCCTTCTCTTGTGTTTCCTGCCTAGAGAAGTTCTTTTAGCATTTGTTGTAAAGCTGGTTTGGTGGTGCTGAATTTTCTTAGCTTTTGCTCGTCAGTAAAGCTTTTAATTTCTCTGTCAAATCTGAATGAGATCTTTGCTGGGTAGAGTAATCTTGGCTGTAGGTTTTTCTCCTTCATCACTTTAAATATGTCCTGCCAGTCCCTTCTGGCTTGCAGAGTTTCTGCTGAAAGATCAGCTGTTAACCTTATGGGGATTCCGTTGTGTGTTATTTGTTGTTTTTCACTTGCTGTTTTTAATATTTGTTCTTTCTATTTAGTTTTTGATAGTTTGATTCATATGTGTCTTGGTGTGTTTCTCCTTGGATTTATCCTGTATAGCACTCTCTGTGCTTCATGGACTTGATTGACTATTTCCTTTCCCATATTAGGGAAGTTTTCAACTATAATCTCTTCAAATATTTTCTCAGTCCCTTTCTTTTTCTCTTTTTCTTCTGGGACCACTATTATTCGCATGTTGAACCCCGAGCCTCAACTCCCTGCCCCCGCCCATCCCAGCAGGTGAGCAGACAAGCCTCTCGGGCTGGTGAGTGCTGGTCAACACCGATCCTCTGTGCGGGATTCTCTCCACTTTGCCCTCCACACCCTTTTGCTGTGCTCTCCTCCGTGGCCCCGAATCTTACCCCCTCCGCCCACCGCAGTCTCTGCCCATGAAGGGGCTTCCTAGTATGTGGAAACCTTTCCTCCATCACAGCTCCTCCCACTGGTGCTGGTTCCGTCCCTATTCTTTTGTCTCTGTTTTTTCTTTTTTTTTCCCCCTACCCAGGTACGTGGGGAGTTTCTTGCCTTTTGGTAGGTCTGAGGTCTTCTGCCAGCATTCAGTAGGTGTTCTGTAGGAGTTGTTCCACATGTAGATGTATTTCTTGTGTATTTGTGGGGAGGAAGGTGATCTCCACGTCACACTCTTCTGCCATCTTGAAGCTCCACTACATCAGCTTTTTAAAATTGGTGTTTGCTTTGTATTTTTTTATCCTTTTTTCTTTGAGCATGTATATATTCTTATATTTGGGATATACTTCTTGGAGTTAGCATAGAGCAGAATTTTGAAATATGGCTTGAAAATTCTTATCTTTTTATGTTAACATTTAATCAATTTGCATTTTTGCTTATTAATCATGATTTTAATTTCTAATATCTTATTTTATACTTTTCATTGTTCTATTTCTATATGTTTTCTCCTCCATTCTTACCTTATAGTGAATGGATTTTTTTTCTCCTATCAGTTTCTTTTGTATACTAGATTTTAAGTTGTACATACATGTTTTCCATGGTTAGTTTAGAAATTTTTAGCATGTAGAATTAACTTATTGAAATTGGAATATACTAAATATTTTCATTCTGGTTTCAAATAGTACAAATTCCACAGAACACTTATTTTTATAAATTTAACTTACTTTTTAATTAATTTTTATTTGATTAAAAAAAATAGATGATGATGTAGTCACCTACAGAGATGGGACAGATGCTCCCACCCCAAATTTCTTCTGAATATTAAGACTAATGACACTGCACACACACAAAGAGAGTATGAAAAAGTTTATGAATATTTAATGAAGTTTTGTGGGGAGATACGGCAGGTTCCCAAGCTGGTTTCAAAATGTTTTGAGGGTGCAGAGAAGGGAGACTTGATAGGCTTTTATTTTAGGTTTGAGACAGGGGCAAATGTTCCTGTGTGCTGGCCTAGATTTGTGTGATTTGAATTTCTTGCCAGTGCCAAAGGAGGGAAAAAATGGGCTTTCTTATCAGCTTGCCGAGATATGGGACAGATGGGGAAAGGAGATTGGTGGGGCTTGAAAGTTGTTAGTGGTCAAGCATCAAAAATGGAGTCAGGCTCCTTGTTACATTTATTCCTGATATTTGACTGATGACTAAAATGTGCCATGTTTCATTTAATTGAATTTGACCTACATTAAGTAAGACATTATGATGCTTTATGAGGACTGTAGCCTGAAACTGGTAACAGTGTTGAAAGTTCTACCAAATACTTTGTTCAAGAGCCCAGCATTGTATATTCTGAGAAGTGAAACTAGTGCCCTGGTCACTATCAATTATGTTTGGAACTCTGGAGGGGATAAGTGATAACTTAGTGTGAGGCCTTGTAGTTAGTCTTAGCACATGCAGGGACATCTAAGACCTTAATCTACATTTTGGATATCTGTGAAACAAGAGATACCTAAAGTTGTTTCTTCCAAACGCAAAATCATGGATAAAGAAATGTTGCTGTCATTGACTGGATGAGACCCAGAAATTGGTAAAAATGTACAGATGAGGCTGACTGTTGGCCAGGGTATCCCATGTTAAGATGGCTAACTGACGTTCAGCCAATTTTGCTGACTCCTGGGTTCCATTCTTGATCTAGAACATGCGGTTAAAGGATGAAAAGCAGCATCTCTCCCATGACCTCTGTCTCATGTAATGGTGGCTCTTCCATCCTTCTTATATAAACTCCCTTTGATGCATACTCAGTTGACATCAAGGGGCTCCTCGGGAGGATAAAGGGTGCAGAAGAGGAGTGACCTCCTTTGTCATTGTCAAGGGAATGAGGACAGGACACTACCCTTCTGCTCCCACCCTCTTTCCCACTCTTGCAGGTGGAATAAGCCAGAGGGCCCAGGTTTGGCTCCATCTTATAGCAGGGAGACTTCTGTGGCTATGCTGAGCTCATGAGGTGCTACTTCCATGACCCAGGGCATAATGGGCATCTGGGTGTGAAGGTCATAGACTCAGGTCCTGAAAAGCCTCTGTTTTCAGGATAGCTCAGTGTACAGACAACTGCTACATTAATGGATATGATGTGGTGTCAGTGAGGGCCCTTTCTTGTAACAAAATCCTGTGGGCAACTTATGAGCATCATGGGTGGACAAGGGGCTCTAAGGGGAATGAAAGGAGGTTGCTAAAGCTCCTAGAATGAAGGAGTCTTTGGGGGGTATAGTAATGGAAGTGCCTGTTACATTACAATTTGGGCAGATTCTAGAGCCTTTTGTTGTATGATATTCTATTTATTGTGAACTGATTTGTGTGTAACAGTAAGATTTGTAAATGAGGAATATGTTGTCTCCAGAACACAAAACCTAAATGATTTAGGATTTGTTTTAACATCATGGGTGCTGAGAGGGTCCATAGCTATTTCTTGACAGTGTTAGGGATGGAACAGCTCTCAGTTTATCAAATAATTTTCAGGAATTTAACCGAAGTGGTGGGGACTTGTATGCTGTGTGGGACAATGGCCCATGTTATTTTTGTGAACCCCTTGGTATTTGTATGTTCTGAATTAATTTAGCAAATGAATTTCCTTGGAGAAGGATGTCATCAGTGTGCTAGCATACCTGTGCTTCTGGAGAAAGTTGGATGCAGTTAAGATTGTACCTGCAGAGATTATGTATGATCACAGGGAAGTTGAGGTAGCCCATGAGTAACCAGATAGGATGCACTATCGAGTCCCTTAGAAGATGAAAGCAAACTGCATCCAAGAGGCTATTGAAGTAGACACTGAATATATTAGCCAAATCTATGACTACCAAGTACTTGCCAGTTGCTGGTTGGATGGAGTCAGTAATTTTGATAGTACTGGGTATGGGGGCATTAATTGGTGTGACTACAGCATTAACATTACAGTAATCCACTATGAGGTGCCTTCCATTTTTTCCAGGTTTAAAAGCAGGACTGTTAATTAGAGAAGCAGTGGAAATAACCACCCCTTCCCTAAATAGGTCTTACATAATGGGTTTCAATCCTTGAAGGCCCTATTTTAATTTACATTGGGCATTATGAACTGTTTTATCTTGGGGAAATGTCCATAGGGTCTCATTTTATCAAGCCAATTGTAAGTGCCAAAGACTTAATTTAATTTTAATTTATTGCTCATTGAGTCAGAGCAGCCATGACCACTATGGGATATTTTAGAAAATTGGGCACTATGACTACAGGGAGTTTAAGCAAGGCAATAGTTCCATGGCTAAGGTAAGGCATACATGTTATCCTCTATTTTAGGTTCAGTGACTCCCGCAACATTATAGGGGTGCCTTGTTTAAGTGTCATGTGATCTCCAGGGATAGCTATAATTTCTGTCCCCATAATGATTAAGGCCACAAAGATTTGCCAATTTGTTAAATTCAGTAGATGTTAAATTTAATTTAGAACCTGTTACAGAGGCAAAATGCAAATCAGCACCCACTTATCTTTTTTCCCGCATAAATCCTTTTAGTGAATTTTGGGTTTTAAGTTGGGTCAAATTTTGGACCTCTGTTTTCATTATTTTTCCTCTGTTTTTTTTTTTTTTTTGGTAATTTATTTTTTTATTTTATTTTTTTCTTAAAATTTTTATTGGAGTATAATTGCTTTACAATGGTGTGTTAGTTTCTGCTTTATAACAAAGTGAATCAGTTATACATATACATATATCCCCATATCTCTCCCATCTTCCATCTCCCTCCCTCCCACCCTCCATATCCTACCCTGCTAGCTGGTCACAAGCACCGAGCTGATCTCCCTGTGCTATGCGACTGCTACCCACTAGCTATCTAGTTTACATTTGGTAGTGTATATATGTCCATATATACACTAACACTCTCTCACTTTGTCCCAGCTTACCCTTCCCCCTCCCTATGTCCTAAGTCCATTCTCTAGTAGGTCTGCATCTTTATTCCTGTCTTACCCCTAGGTTCTTAATGACTTTTTTTTTTTTTTAGATTCTATATATATGTTTTAGCATACGGTATTTGTTTTCTCTTTCTGACTTACTTCACTCTGTATGACAGACTCTAGGTCCATCCACCTCACTACAAATAACTCAATTTCGTTTCTTTTTATGGCTGAGTAATATTCCATTGTATATATGTGCCACATCTTCTTTATCCATTCATCTATTGATGGACACTTAGGTTGCTTCCATGTCCTGACTATTGAAAATAGAGTTGCAATGAACATTGTGGTACATGACTCTTTTTGAATTATGGTTTTCTCAGGGTATATGCCCAGTAGTGGGATTGCTGGGTCATATGGTAGTTCTATTTTTAGTTGGGTCATATGGTAGTTCTATTTTCAGTTTTTTAAGGAACCTCCATACTGTTCTCCATAGTGGCTGTATCAATTTACATTCCCACCAACAGTGCAAGAGTGTTCCCTTTTCTCCACACCCTAACCAGCATTTATTGTTTGTAGATATTTTTGATGATGGCCATTCTGAATGGTGTGAGGTGATATCGAATTGTAGTTTTGATTTGCATTTCTCTAATGATTAATGATGTTGAGCACTCTTTCATGTGTTTGTTGGCAGTCTGTTTATCTTCTTTGGAGAAATGTCTGTTTAGCTCTTCTGCCCATTTTTGGATTGGGTTGTTTGCTTTTTGGATATTGAGCTGCATGAGATGCTTATAAATTTTGGAGATTAATTCTTTGTCAATTGTTTCATTTGCAAACATTTTCTTCCATTCTGAAGATTGTCTTTTGGTCTTGTTTATGGTTTCCTTTGCTGTGCAAAAGTTTTAAGTTTCATTAGGTCCCATTTGTTTCTTTTCATTTTTATTTCCATTTCTTTAGGAGGTGGGTCAAAAAGGATCTTGCTGTGATTCATGTCATTGAGTGTTCTGCCTATGTTTTCTGCTAAGAGTTTGATAGTGTCTGGCCTTACATTTAGGTCTTTAATCCATTTTGAGTTTATTTTTGAATATTGTGTTAGGGAGTGTTCTAATTTCATTCTTTTACATGTAGCTGTCCAGTTTTACCAGCAACACTTATACAAGAGGCTGTCTTTTCTCCATTGTGTATTCTTGCCTCCTTTATGAAAGATAAGGTGACCATATGTGCATGGGTTTATCTCTGGGGTTTCTATCCTGTTCCGTTGATCTATATTTCTCTTTTTTTGCCAGTACCATACTGTCTTGATTACTGTAGCTTTGTAGTATAGTCTGAGGTCAGGGAGCCTGATTCCTCCAGCTCCGTTTTACTTTCTCAAGATTGCTTTGGCTATACGGGGTCTTTTGTGTTTCCATACAAATGTGAAATTTTTTGTTCTAGTGCTGTGAAAAATATGAGTGGTAGTTTGATAGGTATTACATTAAATATGTAGATTGCTTTGGGTGGTAGAGTCATTTTCACAATGTTGATTCTTCCAGTCCAAGAACATGGTATATCTCTCCACCTATTTGTATCATATTTAATTTCTTTCATCAGTGTCTTATAATTTTTGGATACAGGTATTTTGTCTCCTTAGGTAGGTTTATTCCTAGGTATTTTATTCTTTTTGTTGCAATGGTAAATGGGAGTGTTTTCTTAATTTCACTTTCAGATTTTTCATCATTAGTGTATAGGAATGCGAGAGAGTTCTGTGCATTAATTTTGTATCCTGCTATTTTACCAAATTCATCTATTAGCTCTAGTAGTTTTCTGGTAGCATCTTTAAGATTCTCTATGTATAGTATCATGTCATCTGCAAACAGTGACAGCTTTACTTCTTCTTTTCCTATTTGGATTCCTTTTATTTCTTTTTCTTCTCTGACTGCTGTGGATAAAACTTCCAAAACTATGTTGAATAATAGTGGTGAGAGTGGGCAACCTTGTCTTGTTCCTGATCTTAGTGGAAATGGTTTCAGTTTTTCACCATTGAGGACGATATTGGCTGTTGGTTTGTTATATATGGCCATTATTATGTTGAAGTAAGTTCCCTCTATGCCTACTTTCTGCAGGGTTTTTACCATAAAATGGTGTTGAATTTTGTCTAAAACTTTTCTGCATTTATTGAGATGATCATATTGTTTTTCTCCTTCAATTTGTTAATATGGTGTATCACATTGATTGATTTGCATATATTGAAGAGTCCTTGCATTCCTGGAATAAACCCCACTTGATCATGGTGTATGATCCTTTTAATGTGCTGTTGGATTCTGTTTGCTAGTATTTTGTAGAGGATTTTTGCATCTATATTCATCTGTGATATTGGTCTGCAGTTTCCTTTTTTGTGACATCTTTTTCTGGTTTTGGTATCAGGGTGATGGTGGCCTCGTAGAATGGGTTTGGGAGTATTCCTCCCTCTGCTATATTTTGGAAGAGTTTCAGAAGGATAGGTGTTAGCTCTTCTCTAAATATTTGATAGAATTTGCCTGTGAAGCCATCTGGTCCTAGGCTTTTGTTTGTTGGAAGATTTTTAATCACAGTTTCAATTTCAGTGCTTGTGATTGGTCTGTTCATATTTCCTATTTCTTCCTGGTTCAGTCTCGGAAGGTTGTGCATTTCTAAGAATTTGTCTATTTCTTCCAGGTTTTCCATTTTATTGGCATATAGCTGCTTGTAGTAATCTCTTACGATCCTTTGTATTTCTGCAGTGTCAGTTGTCACTTCTCCATTTTCATTTCTAATTCTATTGATTTGAGTCTTCTCCCTTTTTTGCTTGATGAGTCTGGCTAATGGTTTATCAATATTGTTTATCTTCTCAAATAACCAGCTTTTAGTTTAATTGGTCTTTGTTATCATTTCCTTCATTTCTTTTTCATTTTTTTCTGATCTGCTCTTTATGATTTCTTTCCTTCTGTTAACTTTGGGTTTTTATTGTTCTTCTTCTCTAATTGCTTTAGGTGTAATGTTAGGTTGTTTATTTGAGATATTTCTTGTTTCTTAAGGTAGGATTGTATTGCTATAAACTTCCCTCTTAGAACTGCTTTTGCTGCATCCCATAGGTTTTGTGTCACCGTGTTTTCATTGTCATTTGCTTCTAGGTATTTTCTGATTTCCTCTTTGATTTCTTCAGTGACCTCTTGTTTATTATTATTGTTTGGCTTCCATGTGTTTGTATTTTTTACAGATATTTTTCCTGTAATTGATATCTAGTTTCATAGCGTTTTGGTCAGAAAAGCTACTTGATATGGTTTCAATTTTCTTAAATTTACCAAGGCTTGATTTGTGACCCACAATATGATTTATCCTGGAGAATCTTCCATGAGCACTTGAGAAGAAAGTGTATTCTGTTGTTTTTGGATGGAATGTCCTATAATTATCAATTGAGTCCATCTTGTTTAATGTATCATTTAAAGCTTGTGTTTCCTTATTTATTTTCATTTTGGATGATCTGTCCATGGTGAACGTGGGGTGTTAAAGTCCCCTACTATGATAGTGTTACTTTCGATATCCCCTTTTATGGCTAGTATTTGCCTTATATACTGAGGTGCTTCTATGTTGAGTGCATAAATTTTGCAATTCATATATCTTCTTCTTGGATTGATCCCTTGATCATTATGTAGTGTCCTTTTTTGTCTCTTGTAATAGTCTTTGTTTTAAGGTCTATTTTGTCTGATATGAGAATTGCTATTCCAGCTTTCTTTTGACTACCATTTGCATGGAATATCTTTTCCATCCCCTCACTTTCAGTCTGTATGTGTCCCTAGGTCTGAGGTCGGTCTCTTGTAGACAGTATATACACGGGTCTTGTTTTTGTATCCATTCAGCTGGTCTATGTCTTTTGGTTGGAGCATTTAATCCATTTACATTTAAGGTAATTTTCTATATGTTTGTTCCTATTACCATTTTCTTAATTGTTTTGGGGTTATTATTGTACGTCTTTTCCTTCTGTACGTCTGTTTCCTGCCTAGAGAAGTTCTTTTAGCATTTGTTGTAAAGCTGGTTTGGTGGTGCTGAATTCTCTTAGCTTTTGCTCATAGTAAAGCTTTTAATTTCTCCATCAAAACTGAATGAGATCCTTGCTGGGTAGAGTAATCTTGGTTTTAGGTTTTTCCCTTTCATCACTTTAAATATGTCCTGCCACTCCCTTCTGGCTTGCAGAGTTTCTGCTGAAAGATCAGTTTCTGCTGTTAACCCTATGGGGACTCCCTGTAAGTTATTTGTTTTTTTCCCTTGCTGCTTTTAATATTTTTTCTTTGTTTTTAATTTTTGATAGTTTGGTTAATATGTGTCTTGGTGTGTTTCTCCTTGGACTTATCCTGTATGGGACTCTCTGTGCTTCCTGGACTTGATTACCTATTTCCTTTCCCATATTAGGGAAGTTTTCAACTATAATCTCTTCAAATATTTTCTCAGTCCTTTTCTTTTTCTATTCTTCTTCTGGGACCCCTATAATTTGAATGTTGCTGCATTTAATATTGTCCCAGATGTCTCTGAAACTGTCTTCAATTCTTTTCATTCATTTTTCTTTATTCTGCTCTGCTGTAGTTATTTCCACTATTTTATCTTCCAGGTCACTTATCCATTCTTTTTCCTTAGTTATTCTACTATTGATCCCTTCTAGAGAACTTTTAATTTCATTTATTGTGTTGTTCATAATTGTTTGTTTGCTCTTTAGTTCTTCTAGGCCCTTGTTAAACGTTTCTTTTATTTTCTCCATTCTATTTACAAGATTTTGGATCATCTTTACTATCATTATTCTGAAATCTTTTTCAGGTAGACTGTCTATTTCCTCTTCATTTGTTAGGTCTGGTGGGTTTTTACCTTGGTCCTTCATCTGCTGTGTGTTTCTCTGTCTTCTCATTTTGCTTAACTTACTGTGTTTGGGTTTTCCTTTTTGCAGGCTGCAGGTTCGTAGTTCCTGTTGTTTTTGGTGTCTGCCCCCAGTGGCTAAGGTTGGTTCAGTGGGTTGTGTAGGCTTCCTGGGGGAGGGGACTAGTGCCTGTGTTCTGGTGGATGAGGCTGGATCTTTTCTTTCTTGTGGGCAGGTCCACGCCTGGTGGTGTGTTTTGGGGTGTTTGTGACCTTATTATGATTTTAGGCAGCCTCTCTGCTAATGGGTGGGGTTGTGTTCCTGTCTTGCTAGTTGTTTGGCATAGGGTGTCCAGCACTGTAGCTTGCTGGTTGTTGAGTGGAGCTGGGTCCTGATATTGAGATGGACATCTCTGGGAGTTTTTTGCCATTTGATATTACATGGAGCTGGAAGGTCTCTGGTGGACCTATGTCCTGAACTTGGATCTCCCACTGAAGAGGCACAGCCCTCATGCCTGGCTGGAGCACCAAGAGCCTGTCATCCACATGGCTCACAATAAAAAGGAGAAAAAACAAAGAAAGGAAAAGATAAAGTAAAGTAAAATATAATATAATAAAATTTAATTAAAATGTTATTAAAATAAAAAACAGAAAATAATTATTTAAAAAAAGTTTTTTTTAATAATTAAAAGGAAAGAACAACCAAAAAAGAAATCCACCAATGATAACAATCGCTGAAAACTATACTAAAACAAAACAAAACAAAAAAACCGGAGAGACAGAACCCTAGGACAAATGGTAAAAGCAAAACTATACAGACAAAATCACACACAGCACCATATGCATACACACTCACAAAAAGGGAAAAAGGGGAAAATATATATATATATCGTTGCTCCCTAAGTCCATCTCCTCAGTTTGGGATGATTCGTTGTCAATCAGGTATTCCACAGATGCAGGGTACATCAAATTGATTGTGGAGATTTAATCTGCTGCTCCTGAGGCTGCTGGGAGAGATTTCCCTTTCTCTTCCTTGTTCGCACAGCTCCCGGGGTTCAGCTTTGGATTTGGCCCCGCCCCCGCGTGTAGGTCCCCTGAGGGCGTCTGTTCTTCGCTCAGACAGGACGGGGTTAAAGGAGCAGCTGATTCGGGGGCTCTGGCTCCCTCAGGCCAGCGGGAGCAAGGGGTACTGTGTGTGCGGCGAGCCTGCGGCGGCAGAGGCCAGCATGACATTGCACCAGCCTGAGGTGTGCCGTGTAGTTCTTCTGTGGAAGTTGTCCCTGGATCACGGGGCAGTGGCGGGCTGCACAGGCTCCCGGGAGAGGAGGTGTGGAGAGTGACCTGTGCTTGCACACAGGTTTCTTGGTGGTGGCAGCATCAGCCTTAGCGTCCCATGCCCATCTCTGGTGTCCACCCTGATAGCCGCGGCTCGCGCCTGTCTCTGGAGCTCTTTTTTTTTTTTTTTTTTTTTTTTGCGGTATGCGGGCCTCTCACTGTTGTGGCCTCTCCTGTTGCGGAGCACAGGCTCCGGATGCGCAGGCTCAGCGGCCATGGCTCACGGGCCTAGCTGCTCCGCGGCATGTGGGATCTTCCCGGACCGGGGCGCGAACCCTTGTCACCTGCATCGGCAGGTGGCTCTCAACCACTGATCCACCAGGGAAGCCCTGTGGCGCTCCTGTAAGCAGCGCTCTTAATCCCCTCTCCTCGCGCACCAGGAAACAAAGAGGCAAGAAAAAGTCTCTTGCCTCTTCGGCAGCTCCAGACTTTTTCCTAGACCCTCTCCCGGCTAGCCATGGCGCACTAGCCTCCTTCAGGCTGTGTTCACGCAGCTGACTCCAGTCCTCTCCCTGGGATCTAAGCTCCGAAGCCCAAGCCTCAGCTCCCAGCCCCCGCCCGTCCAGGCAGGTGAGCAGACAAGCCTCTCGGGCTGGTGATTGCTGGTCGGCACCGATCCTCTGTGCTGCAGTCTATCCGCTTTGCCCTCCGCACCCCTGTGGCTGTGCTCTCCTCCGCGGCTTCGAAGCTTCCCCCTCTGCCAACCGCAGTCTCCGCCCGCGAGGGGCTTCCTAGTGTGTGGAAACCTTTCCTCCGTCACAGCTCCCTCCCACTGGTGTAGGTCCTGTCCGTATTCTTTTGTCTCTGTTTTTTCTTTTTCCCTACCCAGGTACGTGGGGAGTTTCTTGCCTTTTGGGAGGTCTGAGGTCTTCTGCCAGCGTTCAGTAGGTGTTCTGTAGGAGTTGTTCCAGATCTAGATGTATTTCTGATGTATTTGTGGGGAGGAAGGTGATCTCCGCGTCTTACTCTTCCGCTATCTTGAAGCTCCTCCTCTGTTTTCATTTTTTTGTTTGCTCACCCTATATTCAGGTATTTTTGTTTTTTCTTTTTTGATGGTTACTATATATATTTTATATATATATATATATATATATATATATATATATATATATATATATATATACCTCTACTCTGCTCATATTTGTCTTTCTCCTTCCAGAGAGCCTCAAATCAGTATCGTTAGGGTTAGGAAACTTTGCCAGTGTTATGTCAGTGGCTATTCTGCAGGGATGCCATGGCTGTGTTCCCTATAACCCTGAGGATCAGGATCTTTGTTGTGACAGAAGCATAGCTAGCAGCAGCAACAATGGCATTTTGTAGGGTCCTAGTGAACCATTTACTTTTAGTAGTATAACCTCAGCATGCTACTTTGCAATTTCTCTTCCTCCGTATGAGCTATCATCCAATGGGCTCATATATTGCACAGGGTATCAGTCCTTCTCCCCTGGACACTCTGTAGAATGGGATTAATGCCTGGTTGAGACACACTCAATCGTCACAGGAAGTGTTGCTTCCCTGACCCTGATGTCAGTTGTGGCTTATACTGGAATAAGACACATACTTCAATCTGAAACACACAGGTCCAGGCTGAGATACACTACCCAAGCCATTTTAAGGAGGGTCCTATGGTCCTGTCTCTAAACATTATCAAAAACTTCCAACTTAAGTTGGTATTGTGAACTTAAAGTTTGTGTCTTCCCAAAATTCATGTGTTAAAGCCCCAACTCTCATCTGTGACTGTATTTGGAAATAGGGCATTTATAGGAGCTAATTAAGATTAAATGAGGTAATAAAGATGGAGGCCTGATCCAATAGGATTAGTGTCCTTATAAAAAGAGATACTAGAGAGTTCACTTTCTCCCTCTCTCTTCACCAGGTGAGGACACAGTTAGAAGATAGCCATCTGCAGTGTGAGAAAAGGGCTCTCACCAGGAACCAAATTGGTTGGCACCTTGATCTTGGACTTTGCAGCCTCCAGAACCGTGAGAAATAAACTTCTGTTGCTTAAGTCTATGGTATTTTGTTATGGCAGCTTGATCTGAGACAGTTGGTTATATCTAAACAGAAGCTTGGTAGGATTTTATAAGTGCAGCACAAACCAGCAAAGCCTAAAGCACAAGCTTGCCAGCATCCTCTACAAGCAATATGAACCCTCACCCAAAGTTTAGTTCAGATTTTGAGACTGATGATGCCACACATGCCCCGAGAAGATGTGAATAAGTTTATTACTCACATAATGAGGCTTTCTGAAGAGAGCAGGGCAGGCTCCCAAGGTGATCTAAAAATGTCTTGAAAGAGCAGAGAAAAAAGACTGACTAGGCTTTTATCGTGAATAAAGGATGGAACCGCATAATTTGAACTTCCTCCTGATGCCAAAGGAGAGAACACTTGGGCTTTCTTATCAGCTTGTACAGATGTGGGACTTGAAAGCCATCAAGAAACATCAAAAAGGGAGTCAGACTCTTTATTACAGATGTTTTAACCATCTAATTCTTACTTCTTTAGCTTTTTTTCTCTCCAGGTTTGAGCTTATTTCTCTTGCTTGGGATTCATAGAGCTTCTCAGATCTGTATGTTTGATATTTCAGCAGTTCAGGAACATCTCAGCCATTATCTCTTCCAATCTTGCTGCTGCCTGATTCTCTCCTCTTATTCTAAAACTCAGAATTGTCACCCATTAGACTCTTCATGTCTTCTAACCTCTCTTTCACATTTTTAATCATGTTATCCATGCATCGCCCATACTATCTTATGATCACTATTCAAACTCAGTTATATCTACTTTCCTATAAATACATTGATTGCTTCTTTAATTTAACAAATATAGTTACCATTTGTAGAAATTTTAATTATTACTTTTAATTTAATTAGTCACATTTTAAAGTTTCCTTGTCAATCATTGCCTTTCAATTCCTTTCATTTATTCAAACTTTGATAATTATAGTACCAAAACTCTTTCTGGGTATTTTGCTGTGTGACTTTGCCATCTCTGTCTCACTCATAGTACTTTGTTTTCCTTTCACGTTTGACTGTGAGGTTATAATTTTTGGAAGTTTATCTGTGAAAATCCTTTGAGTTCTAAGAGGAAGATGGGTTCCTCTAGAGTATACTAGAATTTGCTTCTTCCAGGAACCTAGGGCATTAATCTAGGGTTACTAGGGTTACATTAAATTCTTCACATAAAGTTTTTTGGATCACCCATGCAGTGTGCATTTTTATGCCAAATCCACTTTGAGGAAATATTTTGGGTTAGGGATTCTTGAGGAAGATATTTTCCCCTCTCTATTTAGTATCAAAATTCAAGACAAGAAACTTTCCTTATAGGATTCTTGAGTAGGGTTTGATTTATTTTGAATTAACTCCTATAATGAGGTTGCAGACCCACAGGCTTTGTTTACTGTTCTCAAGTCCCCCTGTGGCCTTAAAGATCAAAGTTTAAGTTCACCTCATTCATCAAGTGACCTCAAGACAAAAGTCAAATAAAGTGCTCAGAAATTTATCTTGGTTTGGTTGACTAAAAAAAAAAAATGGCACAACATGAGAGTTGTGAGTTAAGTCTTATTTGGGGCAAAATGAGGACTATAGCCCAGGAAACAGCATCTCAGATACCTCTGAGGTACTGACTCCAAAGAGGTAGGGGAGAGGTCAGTGTTACATATGATATTAGTGAAGGGGGCATGCCGTCAAGCACACATGTTGCCAGAGGCTTGCTGCTAGTCACAAGGAGCAGATGACACCGTCAATGATTTTAGTACTTTTCTAGATATGAGGAGATGCAAGAATTTGGGCCATAAAATCTTCTCCTGAAAATATCTAACTATCTAAAGCTCTGTTCTGCCAGATTTTCCCAGAGCACAGAGTGCCTCATTCCCAAAAGAGTCCACCCTGAACTCCTTTCAGGGGGTGTTGAAAGTCCACTAACCACTGCAGTGGTTAGTGACTTAATCCTTGTAGAGGCAGATGGCAAGTGCCAATTTTTAGTTGGCAGTTCCTTCCTTCACTTAATGTTTGGTCCGATTGCACTTAATGTTTTATTTAAGCTTATCAATGTATTTAGGCTAATTTAAGATATTTGGTTGTTTTCAGTGGAATCATCAGTCACTATGTTTAGTTTACTTTTCATTTTCATATGCATTATTATTATTTGCTGTTCTTATAAACAACAAGGAGACGTTCTGAGTGAATTATGCTTTTAAAACCCTGGCTTTGTTAATTTGGGCTTTTTTTTGGTTTAGAAACTATTTTTTAGGAGGGAAAATATATGGTTCTAAGTGTTTGGGAAAATGATTCTTACAAAATGCACATGTGGTAATTGGTTTTGTTATTTTTTATTTATCTTTTAAAAATATTTATTTATTTATTTATTTTGGCTGCATCAGGTCTTAGTTGTGGCACACGGGATCTTGTAGTTGTGGCATGCGGACTTCTTAGTTGCGGCATGAGAACTCTTAGTCACAGCATGCGAACTCTTAGTTGTGGCATACATGCAAGATCTAGTTCCCCGACCAGGGATTGAACCCAGGTCCCCTGCATTGGGAGCGCAGAGTCGTATCCACTGGGCCACCAGGGAAGTCCCTGATATCGTTATTTTTTAAAATCCACCTTAACAGTTGATTTTAGACATACTCTCCTGGATTTTATTAAAAAGTACAATTGTTTTTTAAAAATGAATTCCTCTTCACCTGCAGTATTTCTTATTTACAGAATTGTTTTTGTTTGATATGTAAGTGGATAACAGGATTTTTTCTTCTTATCACAGAGTGATGCAGTAAAATGGAAATTTAATCTCATAGACTCTATGTGCATGTAAAAGGATATCTCATATGTGGAGGCTACAATGTTGAGAACAAGCAATAAATATGCCTCCTCCCCCTCACATTTATGTCTTTTGTAATGCCCTCACACAATGATTCTGGGCTTGGTCATATCAAAGTTTTGGTCAATGAGACATTTGCCAAAGTGATGCAAGCAGAGATTTGACGTGTACGTGTACTTCCACATTGAGGCTTACCCTCTCAGAATTCTCCCTCTTGGAACTCAGGAGCCATTTTATAAGTTAGTCCTAGCTCTCCTGCTGGAGAGAGGTCTTGTGGAGAGCCCCTGGAGGATGCAACATCACATGAAGAGCTGACAACAATGAGAATAACTGAGTTGACTGAAGCAGTCAACTCCAAAGACGAAATAAGTAATAAGAGAAGCATTCTTGGACCTTCCAGCCCAGCCTGTGTAGTTGAACCCAACCTCAGAGTGACCCCAGTGGACCCATATGGAGCAGAAAAAGAGCCCAGTCAACTTTAGAAATATGAAAATAATACATCCCTGTTGTTTTAAGCCACTAAGTTTTGAAATGGTTTATTATTCCAGCAACAATAGATAAGAAACAACATGTAAGATGTTAATTCAGACCTGGATACTGGGAAATTTTGCTTTCTCTTGTAAAAGTATTACACTAAAAGTCAAAATCAATATGCATTTCCTTCATTCTATAGTATGGTCTTCATTTCCAAAGTACTTAGAAATCTTTACTAAAGTACAAATACGAGACATTTTTCATGCCATCACTCTTTCACCAAAATATCTTATTCGGAATGAAATCCTTTGGCAGAACTCAAATAATTCTATTATTATTTTGATCTATCTTAAGTGAAATTGTATGCAAATGTTTGCTTTAACTGCTAAGAGCTGCTGTTACAGGATTTATAGTCTATATTGATTAATAATTTCAGGCTGTGTTTCATGCCCCTTAATGAAATTTTGACCTTATTTGCTCTTAAAAATCTCTCTGCTCTCAAAAGCTGTAATTCTGTTGAATGGTTTCTCAAATGCTTGAGGAGTCATACTGGGTAATATTGGCTATACTTCACAGTGTGCAACATTATATTGTATGTGTGTTTTACTATTGAGTGATTTTATTTTGTAGTCTTGCTAGTACCATCATATAATTAAATTGTAAACTCATGTGGTGTAAAGGTCAGACATATTAAATGTACAAAAGCAAATGCTGTGTGTATTTAAGGTTCTACTCTTTGCACACTGAAATCAGTATAAGGAATGAAAAAATCATGTATGTTGAAATTGAAATTTCTAGTCTTTGAAATAATGTTTTGCAGCATCTTGTTGTAAAACATCTTATAGAAATTCTTCTAAACTATGCCTCCATTTTCTTGGAATACTCAACACACATTTGACAACACACATTCCTGTTAGATATTTGCAACATAGTTATGAATAAGACTGATCAGTCTAGTTCTTGGCTGCTTTTTTTCTTCTTAACAATTTCTCCTGTAAATACATCTTGACTTTTGCTTTGTGTTTATTTTCGCAGTAGAAATATACCACAACTTTCTTTCTGATGACCAGAAATTTGGAAGATTATAGCTGACCTATTCTTTGTATTTTAGTTTTTTATTAAGTGGACACGATAATTTTAAAAGTATTTCTTAAAGTGTTTCTTTAACCTTCAAGGGAACATGTTTGCATATACTAACTATATTTATTCCATTTTACCCTTTGCCATGGAGATTCAAGAGAAATCAAGGCTTATTCCATCTTGGGCAGTACTATTGATATTACTTGATAGACCACCAGGATATTAATATAAATAATTCTTAGTAAAAAAAAGTTTCAGTTATTCTTTGAGAACATTCTGAATTGTATTTAAATAGGGCAGGTGCTAATATGATAAGATAATTAAATCATTCATGCATTACCTTTCAACCATATAGAAGAGCATTTAGAGGTTATTTACCCATTTATTTAGAATGTGAGAATTACCTTAGAGTAGATATGTATCTTAAAGCTTCATTTCTTCACCTGATAATTGATATCTTCTACCATAGGTCTTTCTAACTAATGAGTCCATGAAGAGGCTTCCTGATGTTAAATTACATGTACATATCCATATGTGTATTCATTTGTGAAGAATGTCCAAAGCTTTTATCAGATTCTCAGAGCTTCATAATTGCGAAAATGTTATGAACTTGATTATCCCTCTCAGGCTTTCCAACCTAGATGTGGGTACTTTCTCTGATGAAGAAATGTGATTCTTTAAATTCTCAGAGTAAGCTTAAATATATTTCTGTATTGTTTTATTTCACCATTCCTAGTTTTAACCCTTAGTGTCAATGAGAAAAAATCAAATTATAACATTCTAGTCCTTCAAATAATTGAAAATAACTATTTTGATTCTTCTCATTTTAGAGAATTTTATTTTTTGTAGTTTATAAATGATAAAAACAGAGTTGTACAAAGTTGTTCATAATATTTCTTTATGTATTTCAAACTAAACTACAAAGCTCTGGTAATCAAAGCGGTATGACACTGGCACAAAAACAGACACATAGATCAATGGAACAGAATAGAGAGCTCAGAAATGAACCCATACTTATATGGTCTATGACATCTATGACAAAGGAAGCAAGAATATACAATGGGAAAAAGATAGCCCCTTCAATAAATGGTGTTGGGAAAACTGGACAGCTATGTGCAAAAGACAGCTATGTGCAAAAGAAGCAAACCAGTCTACTTTCTCACACCATATGCAAAAATAAACCCAAAATGGATTAAAAACTTAAATGTAAGACCTGAAACCATAAGAATTCTAGAAGAAAACATAGGCTGTACACCCTTTGACATCGGTCTTAGCAATATTTATCAGGATATGTGTCCTCAGGCAAGGAAAGCAAAAGCAAAAATAAACAAATGGGGCTACATCAAACTAAAAAGGTTTTGCACAGCAAAGGAAGCTATCAAAAAATGAAAAGGCCACCTACTGAATGGGAGAAGATGTTTGCAAACAGTATGTCTGATAAGGGGTTAATGTTCAAAATGTACAAAGAACTCAGGCAACTCAATATGAAAAAAACCCAAACAACCCGATTAAAAAATGGGTAGAGGACCTGAATAGGCATTTTTCCAAAGAAGACATACACTGGCCAACAGACACATGAAAAGATGCTCAATATTACTAATTATCAGGGAAATGCAAATGAAAACCACAATGACATATCACCTCACACCTGTCAGGATGGCTATTATCAAAAAGACAACAAATAACAAGTGTTGGCTAGGATGTGGAGAAAAGGGAATCCTGGTGCACTGTTGGTGGGAATGTAAATTAGTGCAGCCACCATGGAAAACAGTATGGAGATTCCTCAAAAATTAAAAATAGAACTACCATATGGTCCAGCAATTCTTCTGGGTATTTTTCCAAAGAAAACAAAAACACTAATTTGAAAAGATACATGCACCCCTGTCTTCATAGCAGCTTTATTTAAAACAGCCAAGATATGAAAGCAATCTAAGTGTCCATTGGTAGATGACTAGATAAAGAAGACGTGTTATTTATATATGTATACACATGTATGTATATATACACACATACATATACATACAGTGAAATATTACTCAGCCATAAAATATGAAATCTTGATATTTGCGACAACATGGATGGACCTAAAGGGTATTATGCTAAATGAAATAAGTCAGACAGAGAAGGACCAGTACTGATGACTTCATTTATATGTGGAATATAAAAAACAAAACAAATGAACAGACAACAAAAGAAAAGCAGATTCATAGATGCAAACAACAAACAGGTAGTTGCCAGAAGGAAGGGGGTAAAGGAATGAGTGAAATAGGTGAGGGAGATTACCCAATTAAAAAATAAACAGGTCACAGATGAAATGTACAGCATGGGGAATAAAGTAAATAATACTGTAATAACTTTGTATGGTGACAGATGATAATTGGACTTATCATGGTGATAATTTTGTAATGTGTAGAAATATCGAATCATGTTGTGTACCTGGAACTAAATAGTGTTGTGGGTCAATTATACTTCAATTTTTAAAAATTTCTTTATGTTTTTTATGTTTGTAAGATTTGTAGTGATGGTCTTTTTTTGTTTTAGTTGGTTACTTATGCCTTTTATTTCTCTCAATTATTTTCATTAAGGTTTTATCAATTTTATTAGACTTTTCAACAAATCAACATTTGCCTTTATTGATCTTTTCTATTTTCTATTAATATTCTGTTCTATTAATTTCTGATATCTTTAATATTTTATTTTTCTATTATCTTTGCACTTAATTTGCTCTTATTTTTAAACTTTTTGAGCTAGACTTAGATCATTGATTGATATTTTCATCTTTTAAAAATGCATTTTAAGACTACAAATTTTCCTGTAAGAATAGTTTAAGCTACATACTACATCACGAGGGCAGGAGGGAGGTGGCCAGCACTGAGGCAATGGGGGTCACAAGTTTGATTGAACAACCCTGAGCATGGTCTTCAGGGGAAAGGAAAAATATGATCAGCAGCTTGGACCAGAGGACCCCGTGCAGAAGCAACACTTTTATTATTTGCTCTTAAGACTTTGTTGTGATCTATCCAAATGCATTTTTATCTTTTATGGAAAATTTTATGATGTAATATATACAAAAAAGAATTTAAATATGCATGTACTCACCTTCCACTTTAAAAACATAAAACATTACCAACCAGTGTTTCTCTCCCTCCTGCCCTCTCACCCTGGGTAACCACTATAACCTGAGCTTCAGAGTTATCACTGCCCTTAATTTTCATACATTTTTACATATGTTTGCACCCCTAAATAAAATACGTGTAGTTTTCACATGCTTTCAACCTTTACATAAATAGCAGCATAATATATGTATTCTACAATTTGCCTTTTTTCACCCATTTTGATTGTGAAATTGATCCATAATGAGTGATGCTTTATATTAGTCAGTTTCAGCACTGTGTAATATTCCATTACTTGGATACACCAAAATTTCCATTTCTAGTCTCCTGTTGATGGACAGTTAGCTGGTTTACAATTTTTGCTTTACCAAAAATTGCTGCTGTGAACATCCTTAGACATATCTCTTAGTATACATTTCAGCGCATTTCTCTAGATTTATGCTGGAGTGGAATTACAAGCTCAGAGAGTGTGTACAACTTCAACTGTAATTCTACAAAGTGATTGTACTAATTTATATTCCCACCAGCATCAATAAATATATATGTTTACAGTTAAAAGAAAAAAAAAACATAACACATAGATTCAACCCAATGTTGTATTTTATACAAACACACACACACACACACACACACACACACACACACAAGACGACTGAAATGATGCCATTATCTTGAGTGATAGGATAATGAGTAATATGTATTTTTCTGCTTTTCCAAATTTTGTATAATAAATATATACAACTTGCATAATCCGTAAAAATGTATTAAAATAAGTGATATTCTGTTTGTTTTCAATTTCTTTCACTGCTATATAGAATAATTTGCTGAAGTTATTTAAGAATTTGGTGTAGTTTGCAAATTTTGAACATATTTCATCATCTTAGTGAGTCCACAAGTGCCATTTACTTGATGAAAATGAGTAACATTCAGGTAAAGAGGTTGGGACATGTGATTAGAAAATTATGTGAACATGTATGTAATATGAGATGTTATTTTTTGTTAACCCACTCTTTTTCAGGTAGTTTATGAATCCACTGGATAACCTAGAATATATCCATATCTATAACAATAGAGGGATAATTATTATTCCAAACAAATATGCATTCCTTTTTATGTAATCCTTTCTGTATTTCTCACTATATACAGTTATTTCATTAAAAAATTATTTTGGAATTAAATATTTTATTAAATTCTAATGCTCGTTTCTCAAGTAAGATCTAAAATTAACAATGTTAGCCCACCCAACTGGTAGAAATGAGTATTTAATTGAATTCAAGAACATATTATAATTTTGATTTCACAGTAGCAGGACTCTTCTCTGTCTTGTTCTTAGTTGCACTCCAGTGCCTGAAATAACATCAATCACATAGTAAGTATTCAGTCAATATTTGTGAAATTAACATATTAGTGAAAATCACTGTCTACAATGAACCAGGCACTGAACATACAAAGAGGAACAAGTCAGGGCCCAAGCCTTCAGGAACTTAGACTCTGGGGGAGAATAAAACCAGAATAAATAATTAAACAAATTAAAATATGGTCCAAACTTCCATGAAAACAAAGTGTTAAAAAAAAGATTTAAAATTGTGTATATAAGACAATAATTATAAATATATGCATTACATTTTTAATCACTTATAAATATAAGATTGAAAAGTTTTAGTGTACTGAAATGTTATTTAATTAAACTTGAAAATTCCCTTTACTATTGCTTTATTATCAGTACATTTTATTGAATTATAACATTATTACTATTGTAATTAAGTATGTTAAATTATTGATCTAGATTAAACAGAATTTTTGGATAAATTGGGATAAGTTCATATACACATAAAAGCATGAAAGAAAATGTTACCCAGGGGCTAAAGCTCTGAGAGTTAAAAAAAAGAATACTTTAGGACATCCAAAGATATATTTATAAGTCTTGAAACTTCAATGGCATAAAATGATTTTTTTGTTCTTCCACATTTCTTTGTGGAAAATGACTTTTACCTTTTAAGTGAAGAAGCCACTAATGGTAAAATAAATTGTCTCAAGTATTGTGCAGATGATAGACGTGTGTGTGTACATGTAGGAAAACTTCTATTTGGCTTTCTGTGTTGAACCACACAGGGCAAAGAGGTTATTTTTCTTTTAAATTCCATTCTCTCTTTTTCTATAAGAAAGCTGTTTCTGTCATTGCATAATCACTGAACATCTTAAAAAAATAGATGAAGAGTGAAGTCAGCTAAGACAGAGTTTTCCTCACCAAAGTTCTTTATAGCTTGACAGGAAGAAGCAGATAGAGGCCTCATTCTCTTCTCTACAAACCATATAGACACAGTTGGCACAAAATAATAAAGTCGGTATCTCTGAAAAACACATATATTATTTTAAGAGAATTTAATTTTAAGAGAACTCTTGAATACACACTTTTGTGTTAATTTATATATAGAATATCAAAATTAGCATACCTGTCAGCACCACAGATTTACAATTAAGCACGTTTAAGAATTTGCTGACTAACAATATTAAATGCCTCGAAAACATCTTAATGTTAAATATTTGAAAAAAAATTACCTTCTATCAACCCTTGAGTAACTGTAAGCTTTTCATCTCAATAAAACTTTAAGGAATTTCTTTAATTTACTCATATCAGCTAATAGAAAATTAGCAGCATATCAGGTTTCTGACCTTCTCTTTCATTTGCTGCTCTTTACTGATTGGAGGAATTTGACGGATACCAGAGAGGAAAATTATGTTCTTTGGCTAAGAGCTCTATTCCAACAAGTGTAATGCACTCTTGATATTTACAAAGATACTATAAAAGTCTCTATACACAGCTCCTTACAGAGCCCTGTTAGTCATGCAAATGAAATAGAAGCCAAATAAATTAAACTTTGAAATAATAAACAAAATAAAAGCATTGAAAGTAAAAAAAAAAAGCTACATAGTACAAACTTTGATATTCCATATTTTTATTATTATCAGTTATCATACTGTGTGCTTCAGTATAAATGAAGTTCAAAAACAGGCATGAGTAATTGGTGTTATAGAAGTCAGAATGATTGCTTACCTTTGGGCAGGTTGGCATGGTAGAGGTGGAGAGTGATCTGTGTGGCACTCCTGGGGTTCTGGTACCTTCTATTTCTTGATCTGACCCATGGTTCTATGGGCATATACACTTTGTAACAATTTCTTGAGCTGCGTGCTTATGATTTGCTTATTTTTAAAAATCTCTGTATTCATAAAAATGTTTTTAATATTAAAAATAAAATAATTACCATAAATAAAAATTTCATGTTGATAAGAATTTGAAATGCAGTTTGAAAATATCAGTAACTTTCATTGCAGAAGGAGCTGCTGTGTAAATACACAATTTTAAAAGAGTTAAATTCAACACAAAAAATTAAAGTTCTCCAATTTCAATAAATATCTAATTAAAAAGATCAAAACAAATTCAACTTTTACTTTCCGTTAATGCTTATACATGTAGTTTAGTTATTTTTCCACTCAAAGGATATATCAATTTTTCCATTTAGAATGGTTTCATGTGATTAATTTCCAGATTAAGAAATACTAGAAAGTTAAGTAATTAAGTTTTAAGTAAAGCAAAATTGATAATTAAATATCCTTGAAATTGTTATGATTGTAATTATTCTGGCATTATTCAGAATATTAGTAAAAAAGATTGTTAGTTACAGAAATATATCAATACCACATTATCATTAGTCCACTGCATTTTTCCTCTTAGAGTCAGGGCTTAGAAATACATGGTTGTACTTGATCTTTCAAGTTGTCATGTTTCATTGAATATATGATTTAATGGACCATTTTATGCACAAAGTCTAATAAAAGAGGTTTTGTTTGTTTTGTAAATGACAGAAGATCATTTTAGCATGTTTCCTGACATATTTTCTCCGCTATTAATTATAATCTCCAGCTTTTATATATGCTCTCCACTTCTTCCCCCAACAATGTTCTACTTATCTTCTAGCCTTTTCCTTGAAGTCTCACTTCTTCAGGTAGCCCCCACCTCTATGCTACAAATTACATCAATCTGCCGTGTGTACACTTCCCTAGCAACCTTCACCCTCACTTTATAATATGCGTCTCACCTGTCTTTATTCATTCAGTGTGAACTCTCTTCCTAGACTTTAAACTTCCCAAGGACCAAGACCATGGCTGTGTTGTGCACCAATGCATATTTCAGTGTCTAGTAGAGTGTGTGGCTCATAGTAAATTTCAATAAAATTTTTGTTGAATGGACAGATTAAATGCAGATGTCCTAAATAAAATAGGATTATCATGGATACTTTGTTTTCTGATTCTTGAAAGTCTGTCAAATTTTGGTTCTTCTGGAAAATCTGAGAGAATTCAGAATAGACATTAATGTTTTTTGTTTTGTTTTGTTTTTTCATATTGAAGAGGCTTGATGCAGCTGCCTCAAAGTTCAACCACTTTTGGACACATGAGAATACACAAGTGTTCTTACCACCTTTCTAATTCCTCTACGATATTCATAGTTGGGGGAAAAAAAAACTACCTTCTACAGCCTTGACCCATAGAGGGCTAGGAGTAGGAAAGGAAAAAGGAAAAGAAAACCGACAGCAAAGATATTTGCTCACGTTGAGAGGAAAATCTTCAGGGAGAGAGTCTCAAGCACTTCCATGGAACCCAGCATCTCCCTCCTATAAGATTAAGGTCATTATTTGATTGGAGATATTTGGAACCTTTCTTAACACACTCATCCCCTCTACACAATTTTCTTTTGAGCTGCAAAAGTAAATTCAATAGCTTGTTTAAAATACGAGCAAGGGGGATGCAGACAGATGCTAAACATTATTCAGAAAATTCAAAC
Organism: Orcinus orca; assembly: GCF_937001465.1. Lineage (NCBI taxonomy): Eukaryota > Metazoa > Chordata > Mammalia > Artiodactyla > Delphinidae > Orcinus > Orcinus orca. The sequence goes on along the minus strand of NC_064559.1, from coordinate 151,215,693 downwards.
CTATATTATTTTAAAACTGTATGAAACCAATATTAAGATAGTATATACACTCATTATTCTTGTTATTCTAAGAAATGTGAAACTAGAATTATTCTTCTTTTGATGTATCTTCTTGGACATCAGTGTCCCCCAATTAGGATTACTAATAGAAATATATTTATGAACTGTGAAGCAGATGGCTAGGAACCAAGGCTTTTTATTTTTCAGTGTAGTATGCTTTATGTCAAAATCCAACACCAGTTTTAACATTTAATGATAAGAATATTCTACAAAATACTTTATTTTTCTAAATTGTCATTTACTAAATGATTATTTAAAATGATATTTATAGGATTATTTGTGGGTGATAGGTAATACAAGGAGGTATTTTAGAGTTAACCCACAAATAATTTATATTAATAAGACCTCGATTTTATGCAATAATGAAGGAAAATTTTGGCAGAGATGTTACAAAAGAGAAGTTATAAAATTATAATATGTTTGATCTTAGAATAGAAATATTACTTACTTTTGAATATTGATTTCCATCATAATCTTTCAAAAAAAATTGCTATAGACTGTATCTCAGGAAATATCTGAATAATCACCAATATATGAACAAAATTTACAAATAATTAAATTTTAAAAATATTTATCTAGAAATGTTGGAAGCGAAGAGACATAATCTGCAAAAACTTGATTTATATGTTTTGACATTGTAAGTCTTTCTCATTAAATGCCTTTGCTTTTGTTATTGATTTTTGTTTTGTTTTTTATAGATACACATTTTAAATGTCTCCTGTATCTAAGCTGGGTGTACAGAGGGCACAAGAATGTCTTTTCCACTCTGGGTCAGCATTCTAAGTATATGTCAGGAACGGGAAGGAAAAGATGAAAATATCAACTGAAGATTGTATAGGATGTGCACCAAGAGTTGACAGAAAATCTTGTCATAGAAGGGCTATATTTCCTATAAAATTGAAATCGAGACCTGTACATAGATATAATTCTTTCAAAATTCTTTATACAATGCTTTATAATTTAGCACCTGATTGGAAAAGAGTTATATCCAGTTCCTGCATTATTGAAATAATAAGTATTTATGAAGCACAAATTCTTACCTTTTGTATTTTATTTTTTTATGGAATTTTGTGGAACAGGTATTTTCTTTCTGTATCTGGCTAAGTACAAAGAGCTTTGTTATATTATGAACACTAATTTTTATAGAAAGAAAAATTACTTTGATAATTTGCCATGGTAATGCAGTATAATAGGATATGCCAAATTTGGCTTCAGAAAAGGTATATTTAGAGAAGTATAAAAATAGTGAGTATGGGACTTCCCTGGTGGCACAGTAGTTAAGAATCCGCCTACCAATGCAGGGGACACGGGTTTGAGCCCTGGTCCGGGAAGATCCCACATGCCGGGGAGCAACTAGACCCATGTGCCACAACTACTGAGCCCATGTGCCACAACTACTGAAGCCCACACGCCTAGAGCCCGTACTCCGCCACAAGAGAAGCCACTGTGATGAGAAGCCCACGCATCACAACAAAGAGAGTACCCCTGCTCGCCACAACTAGAGAAAGCCCACGTGCAGCAAAGACCCAACACAGCCAAAAATGAATAAATTTATAAAAAAAAATTATGAGTATAATGACGTCCATCTTCTGATAATAGTCTTTATTTCAACCATCTAACATCAACAGAATGCTACCCTAGAACTAGAATATTTCCTATATGAGAAGACAGTACCATTCACAATTACCAAAGTGTGGCTTTCTCATTTTCAAAATGCATGCTCTTAAGCTTAAAGACTTTCAACATCTCTTATTCTTCTTGTGAATCTGGAAGACAGCCAGAAGTTGCCTGGAGGTTACCTTTAAACAAATTTCTGAATAATGCCAGAAACTGTTACTTTATGTACTTGCCATTACTTGACTCTAAATTTTTATTTACATACCAAAAATTGTATCCAAAACTGCTTTAGAAGCTATAGTTTAAAATGAAATTAAAAAACCCCAACATGGTGAAATATTATTTTAATGAGCCATTCAGAAAATTCGCTTTTAAATAGAATAAGCCTCCACATACTCATCACGCAGCTCCAATAATTTTGCCAATTTTGTTTTATTCCCTCACTTTCTTTTTAAACTGAAATATTTTAAAGAAAATCTCAAAAGACATTATTTTACCTGTAAATAGTTCAATATGCATCTTAAATTGATAAGGAATTTTAATTTTTAACATAGCTGTCTTTCAATTTTCATGCTTTACACAATTAAAGAATAATTATTTTCCCAATGTTTAGAAGCTGAAAAAATATCAAATCTTCTGATAAAAAATTGTAAGAATAGTGCAGTGAACACCTGCATGTCCTCCTTTCACTAAGATTTAGCAGTTGTTAAAATGTGGCCATATTTGTTCTTTTTCTTTTTCTCTCTTGCTCAGGAGTGCTTGCACACTCTCTCTCACTTGCTTACTTTATCTTTTGAAAGCATTTGACAATTAGTTGCAGACATCACAATACTTCATCTCTGAATAATTCAACATGTATCTCCTAAGAACCAGATATTCTCCCACACAACAACAATACAATGGCCACAAGCAGAAAAATTAACATTAATATAATACAGTTGGCTAATATAAAATTTATACTCAGTATCTCTCAATTGTATAAAAACTCTCCATTATAGCTGTTTATTTTATTGTCAATCTAAGAGCCAATCAAGGCTCATACTTTGCACTTAGCCTCCTTTAATCTAGAACATTTCCCAAGTCTGCTCCCCACCCATACCCCCACCCCCTTTTTTTTGTCTTTCTTGATCCAGAAGTCTTAAAATAGTTCAGGCCAACTGTTTTGCAAAATGGCCCTCAATTTGCATTTGTCCGAGTGTTGCCTCATGGTTAGATTTCAGTTAATATCTATTTTTTTAGCAGAAATATTACATGGATGCAACACATCAAGAGATACATAATGTAAATTTGTTCCACTATTGATGATGTTACATTTGCTCATTCAGTTAAGGCTGTGTCCAGCAGATTTCTCTACTGCAATTAATAAGCAATATGTGGAGTGAAACTTCAAGAATTTGTGAATATCCTGTTCCTCAACAAATTTTTACTCAATAGTAGCTATCATTTATTATATTATTTTATACCCAATCTTTATTCAAAACTTCTCATTTGCCTCATAAATAGTTGAGTTGTTTTGTTTGAATCATGATGCAGACAAGGTTTACACATTTTAATTCATTTTTATGTCTCTTAAATTTCTTTTATTCTCTAACAACCCCACTTCCTACTTTCCTCACACTCTCTTTTCATGTCCTTCACTGCTTTGCTAGGTAAATTGGGTCAGTTGCACTGTAAAGTGATCATTTCCTTGTGTTATATTCAACTTGATCTTCTGTTTCCCATATAAACTGATAAACTGTAAACTGGTATTGAGGTCTAGAGACTTGATTAAATTCCATTTCATATTTTTAAAGCCATGTATTTCATAAGTGATGTTAACAACTTTCTATGTATGTCTTAAAGGAAGAATCTTAATTGGTTTTATTTTGCAGTGGTCTGACCAAAAACAACACAATTCTATCCAGTGACTATGGGTTCACTGCTTGTGTAGAAAATGTCATCGCTTTTAGGCTTAATTCACTGTGTAAGGAATGGGACAAATTTTTAAATCAACATTTTCTTACTCATAAGCATCTTACCAGAGACTATGACCATAAAATAAAGAGGAACTGACAGAAAATGCAACTGTGTATGCAAGTTCATGATCAAAAGTGGGAAATTCTGAGCAACAACTACTTTTGTCCTATAAAAATCATATTTCTTCTGTCCTCATGGCACCCAAAAGAGGGAGAGGACCTTAAGAGCAGGACAAGAGGAATTTTTCAGTTGAACAGCTGTTTAACAACTAAAGTACTACTTTTATGTACATCGATATAATGCAATGTTTTTTTAATAGAATCATAAATTTTCAGGACTAAGGAGACAAATGCTATTGGCCCCCTAGCTTTTGCCTGAATATCTCCAATGAAAGGGTGCACATTTCTTTCTGATAAAGACATTTCTATTGTCAAATAGTTCTAGTTCAAATGATACAATTTGTTCTTATGTTTTCTTCAAACCTGTCTCCCTCTAAACTCCACACTGAGGTTCTACTTACACTTCCTGTGACAATGTGTAAATGATTGAAAAGCATTGAAAAGCCATAGCTCCTCCTATCTTTTCGATCACATATAACCAGAGACTCACCCAGGGACATGTCATGACACAAACTCACACCACTATAGTGGCCAGGCTAGTGGCACGGATGTGTGCAGTTGGCTAGTCTAAGAAGAATTCATCCCTTATCTAAAAAGTGTAGGCAGCAGGTCTCCTGCTTTAGTCAGTTGTCACCAAAGGGAAAATATGAGCCTTATGCTGCCAGATCTTTTAATTTTCAAGAAAAAATAGAAATCTGGTTTGTATGAGAAATCTCTTGCTTTGTAAATATTAGCATGTATTCTAAACTTCAAAGCACTGTGTAATTCAGCACTGTGCAAGCCAAATAAAACACATTTGAATGGTTCGATTCTGCTTGTCAACTACCAGTTGTGAATTCTGTTTTAATCTTTCTAAAGCTGACAGATATCCAGACTCCTGGGCATCTTCCTTTGGAGGAGATACTGTAATTCAGCTTCATGGAGTTGAAACCAGTCATGTTATGGTGCAAAGATCATAAGATTGCCTCTTCTACTAATTCAGCCTAGATATTACTCTCTCTCTTTTTTAAATCATTGTCTCATTTCAGTATGGTCTACTAGATATCCAGATCTTTTTCACATAACCTGCTATTAAGCCATGTAGTGTGTCTGCAATTGATTTTCTTCACATTAGTCTAACACTGTATCTGTTTTAAAATTTACCTGGTAAAGCAATTATACTCCAATAAAGATGTTAAAAAAATAAAAATAAAGAAAATTGAACAATTAAAAAAAATAAATAAATAAAAATAAAATTTACCTGTTCTTCGTTATTCTTAACTTTTGCATGGCAGTTCCATGTCTTTTTCTGTAAGTAAATATGTTTACCTTTGAAGAAATAAAAGTTTGTAATGTAATAGTTAAAATCTAAACTATTTAATTTTTCTGTATGTAACTTAAGGAAAAAAGGTTGGGTGGATCACAACAATATGACAAAGATAATTGTTACATAGACATATCACTGGGAAGAAGCAGTGCTTTTCTTTTTTTTTTTTAAAGGGCAATGATTTTTATTATTATTATTTATTATTATTTTTTTTTGGCTGTCTTGGGTCTTCGTTGCTATGTGTGGGCTTTCTCTAGTTGTGGCGAGCAGGAGCTACTCTTTGTTGTGGTGCATGGGCTTCTCATTGTGGTGGCTTCTCTTGTTGCGGAGCACGGGCTCCGTAGTTGTGGTGCATGAGCTTAATTGCTCCGCAGCATGTGGGATCTTCCCAGACCAGGGATCGAACCCATGGCCCCTGCATTGGCAGGCAGATTCTTAACTACTGTACCACCAGGGAAGCCTGCTTTTCTTTCTAAGCTCTGTAAGGAAGTGAAATAAATATTTATGTAAGATGGAAAGATGTTGTTTAATTTTATATTTGTCAGGATAGGCTGAATCTCAGTCTGATTATCTGATATAAGCTATTGTAATATCTGTTAAAAAATCTCTGTTAATGGCAACAAATGTGCAAATGTTACTTTCTTTTACAAATGATGGAATACTACTGTAATAGTTATTATCGTTATTATCTCATTAGCTAAGATGTCAAGCAGTTTTTGTTTTGCATTTAAAAAATCTGTTTCTAATTTAAGATCACTATCCCCTGGATGCTGGTGGAAATTCTGAAAAGTGAGTCCTTTTATTTTCTACATGGTAACACTTTGTTTAAGACCTTAAATACAAATTTTATTTTAAGATGGAATTAAAGAAAAATAATATACATTTAAATATCAAAGCATGATTGATATCAACACTAATTTCTAATAGATTTTTCAGTAGTCATTACTCTTAAGTAACAAGTATATTGGAAAGAAGAAAGAAAAAAGAAGGTAGAGTCTTAACGTTTCTATATCATGTTGCAAAGTTCAGTTTTAGTTCAGATTTTTATTGCTACATATTTGGTCACATATTATTGCAAGTTAAAAAAGGTAAAATTATAATATTATTTCATATTCTTCCTCTTCTCCCATCTACTCTTAAAGTTCATTAATGTTTGATATTGGAACTTTAGAGGTTGAAAATCTGATTATCTGGAATAATGAAATGCATGGTAATGAAACTGGAAGATTGAACTGCTATTTAAGCTCTGAAATTTAAATTTTCCTTCCATTTGTTGATATATTCCCTACATATCTAGAAACAAGAACGAAAGAAAAAGTACATTTCTCAGAAATCAACATAATCACCAGCTCTAACAACATTCACTTAAAAAGAAAAAGTCACATAAAAGTTGACTTCTATTTTACTTTTATCCTTCTAAGCATTCTACATTCTTCATGAAAATAATACTATGATTATGAAGGCAATTTTTTATGCAGATCTAAATTTTATGTCAGGTTTATAAAAGAAGACCTTGGGTCTTAAAATTATGTATATAATGTTATAATTGATGTGGTATTTATTCATATGTTAGTTTTTTTTTTGAGTGCTAACGGAAAGGTGCTCTCCAAAGTGCACTTTGCTAGCATACGACCAGAATGGGGTCTGCGTGTATGCAGACGTGAAGCATATATTACCTTCCCACACAACATTTACTGTCAGTATTTTCACCCAAATATGTTCATGTACCTTACTGATAGTTAAAAGCGAAGCTGTTAAAGGCATAATGAGGCCAAATGCCAACTCCAAAGTACCAAGAATATAAGACATTTTTTAAAAATTGAAATATAGTTGATTTACAATATTGTGTTAGTTTCAGGTGTACAGCAAAGTGATTAAGTTATATTTATATATTTTTTTCAGATGATTTTCCATTATAGGCTATTACAAGATATTGAATATAGTTCCCTGTGTAGTACAGTAAATCATTGTTGCTTATCTATTTTATGTACAGTAGTTTGTATCTGTTAATCCCATACTCCTAATTTGTCAGTCACCCCCTCCTTTTCTCCTTTGGTAACCATAAGATTGTTTTCTATGTCTGTGAGTCTGTTTCTGTTTTCTATGTAGATTCTTTTGTATTATTTTTTAGATTCCACATATAAGTGATATCATATAATATTTGTCTTTCTCTGTCTGACTTACTTCACTTAGTATGATATTCTCTAGGTCCATCCATGTTTGCTGCAAATGGCAATATTTCACTCTTTTTATGGCTGAGTAATATTCCATTGTATATATATATACCACATTTTCTTAAACCAGTTGTCTGTTTATGGGCACTTGTGTTGTTTCCATGTCTTGGCTATTGTAATGTTGTAATTGTAATTTCTAAAGATCAATTTTAAGACAAATATTATTCAATGGTTTCATTTATAATTAAAAACATAGTGAGTAGATTGTCTACTCCTCAAATCAATCAACGAAAATTTTCCTGAAGAAGAGTTTAATGGCTTCCTGGCGGGGGAGGGGGGGATGCAAAAAGCAGAGTATGTTGGCCATGCCAACACATTGGGCTGTGTTATTATGAAATAACTAAAAAGTTCAAAATGTTTCCATTTGCTTTTAATCAGCAGTGTTTGTGCAAATTGATATATTCTCGTATGTTTCCAAGCATAATGACCCAGAACTTAGGAAGCTCTGAAATTTTGGGCACAGGCTGAGGTTGCCTCCAGATAGAGGAGAAACAAATAAATGATAGGGCTTCCACCCAGTTCTCCAGTTCAGTGTTACTACTGTGTTGTCTATGGACCAGTCCACAATAAGGTAGGACAGAAGTTAAGTGTGGGCGTTTAGAAGGTTTTACAGCACATTGACATTTCTGCTATTTCTAAGCATATAATCAGTGGGTTCACTTGTTACATCTAATCATAAATTGAACTTTTCTGTGTATCTTACTTCCTACTTTCACTTAATTTTTGTAATTTATTTTTATTGCATTTCACAAAGTAGTGGTGTACAATGGAATGAAAATTAAAACAAGCAAAACAAAAGATTCTTCACCACAGACAATTTGAGAAGCACTGATCTAACCATCTGGGGCCTTGAGTAGCCTGTTACCCTCTTTTTAGCATCCACCCTGGAAGTGTCAGGGGTGTCCTTCACTGAACTACTGGATGCCTGGCTTCACAAATGCCAGCACTATGTAAAAATGCTAGTTATTAACTTTAAATTCATGGTTTCTTCCCAATTTAATTTAGGTGGATTAATTTAGGGATGATGATGGAAATTGCCAAGTGGAATTTGGAACAAAATTGATACAAGTTCAATCTGGTCACCATCACTTGTTACTTAGGCTCAGTTTTCTTATCTCTGTAATGTTAATATTATCCCTTGCAGGGTTGATGTGAGGATCAAGGGAAGAAAGTCATGCAGAGTACCTGACACAGAGTAGGTGTTCACCAAGAGAATATAGGTTGACCTTTTACCTTCCTTTCTCCTCTGAATACAACATATAAAGCTTAAGATTTTTTTTTTAAATGAATGACTGAAACTGCCTCAAATAATCCTGATGAACAATTTTTACAAATGCATGTTGATCTCTTTATAACATCTTTTGGGGGAAGTCCTATAGTTTCTTGCTTTTATAAAACTTTTTATGAGTGCAGACTGCTCTGAATATACAACCAAAGGAAAATCTGTTAGTTTTTTTTTTTCTCTACCTGCTGAGCCCTATAGGAAAGCTATGACAATGGACAAGGGGATAATATCATAAGCCATTATTATTATCTCTATCAATGAAATGATTTATAATGATCACAGGGCAAGCTGTGTGCTAATAATGAGGTCATTCTGTACAATTTGTAAAAGCCACATATGGTGATATACCACTTCCTACTGTTTTATGTCTATTTATAACTCAATCATCTGGTGTTACTGTTAAGGAGGTTGTTTTGAGATTGAACAGTAACTGAGCTGTAAAAATCTGTAAAAATGCTTTTAGCTTATTCTGTTACATCTCTCTCTTCAACCCAGTGCCCCGACTCTCTGATTTGGACAAGTAGTTTGTGTTTGGTTTATAGATTAAGTATAGTATTTCCTTTAATTTTCTACTTGTATGAGAAAAGTTTTTTATATCTGGTGCCATTAGTGACATGACTGCATTGTTAGATCCAGTTAAGGAATAAATTAGGCTCATTTGAGAAGAACAATTTTTATCTGCTGCTAAGATACGATTTCTGAAATTATCTTTACGGTGGGTAACGACCACAAAAGTGTTAATACCCTCAGCCATGTACCTCACTTACTTCCTCAGTGACTCATTGGGAATCTAGGTAGCCATATTTGCAGCTTCTTTTCCTTGCATTCCTTTTATTTTGAGCACTATAATATACACTAGTTTTCCTTTAATCTACTGAGTGTGTGTGTGTGTGTGTGTGCACATGTGTGCATGTGTGTTATGTAATTAAGTTGCATACTTCTTAACAGCGTTTAATGATAGTTATTTTGAGAGTTACAGAATTGATTTTATTTTTTTAATTTGCCTTTATTTATAGGTATTTGATATCCTATCAGATTATCTGGCTCTGAAGCAAAACAATTAACAGTACAGTGTTTGAATGGCTTAGGAATGCACTGGATAAATATTTCTTCAAAGAACACTGGCAGACTGAAAATGAATCAAACCAATCATTGGTGTCCTACATTTATAGGACTGTTAGGAAATTACTTGTGTTGTAATACATTGTGTTGCTTTGGCTTTCATACTAGTTGATTTGAGGGAATGCAACCAACTTTGTTATAAAAGGACACATCATTGAAGATACTACTCTATAATCAGACAAGTGCCTTAGTGGGACATTATGGTATTAATAATACCAGCTAAATAATGACAAAATTACTATTTTTTAAAATAGAATACATCTAATACTTATGCACTGTGGGAGTGTTTAATATATTAAGCGAATGATCTATAACACTCTTAAAGTTTATGTAGGATCCCCCAAGAAATAAGGGTGTTTAACAAGGGACAATGTCAATGACCTGTATCCATTATTAAAATGAATAAATATACAAATTAGTTAAATTTGGTAAGGTATTTTAAAAATATAAGTTATTTAAGCCATGTCCTGCCACAAGCAAAGGAATGGTCATAATTGGATAAAAATAAAGGACACTTAAGGTCCTGTACACTTTTCTGGTTCAATGTGCAGAGTAATGGTCCAAATCAGTGCTACCCTGCAATGCCTTGGTAGTAGTACAGTTTCCTTTAGTCATCTTCATAGCCAGTTGGAAGCTTATTCACATGAGTGTTATGGAATAGAAAGAATACCATCTCCCCAGGGAAAGGGCTTGGGCTTGATGTGGAGACGCGAGTAGGCAGTGAGCTTGGATCTCTCATGCTCTGCTTGGTGCTGCTTCGTTTAGCATTCTCACTCCCACCAGGGGAAGCTTGACCAAGTAGGGGAGAACCTCCCACCTACAAGCTGAACCCACCTCATCCTGGACCAATCAACATAGGCTGGCCCAGTGGTGGCTGAGACCAAGCTAGCTCAGAAACTCAGGCCTGCTGCTGCCATTTTTGACCTGGATGGTCATATCACTGCTTAAGGCATTTTTTAAATTAATAAATGTTATTTTTCAGAGTAGTTTTAGATTCACAGCAAAACTGAGCAGAAAGTACAGAGAATTCCTATAAACCCCATCTTCCCCAACCCCCTACAACTGCTCTTATTATTGACATTTTGCACCACAGTGGTACATTTATTACAATAAATGAACCAACATTGACACATCATTATCACCCAATGTCCATAGTTTACATTCAGGTTCACTTTTTGTGTTGTACATTTTATGGATTTGGACAAATATATAATGACATGTATCCACCATGTAGTATCATATAGGATAGTTTCACTGCCTTAAAGATTCTCTGTGCTCTGACAATTCATCTGTCCCTCTCCCCTAACCCTTGGCAACCACTGATCCTCTTACTGTCTTTATAGAGTTGCCTTTTCCAGAATGTCGTATAGTTGGAATCATAGTATGTAGTCTATTCAGCTTGGCTTCTTTCACTTAGTAATATGCATTTAAGTTTCCTCCATATCTTTTCATGGCTTGTAGCTTATTGCTTTTCAATGATGAATAATATTCCACCATTTGGATATACCACAGTTTATTTATCCATTCGCCTACTGAGGAACATCTTGGTTACTTCCAAGTTTTGGCAATGATGAATAAAGTTGCTATAACATCTATGTGCAGGGTTTTGTATGAACATAAGGTTTCAATTACTTTGAGTAAACACCAAGGAGCACAGTGCTGGATAGTATGTTAAAAATATGTTTAACTTTGTATGAAACTGCCAAATAGTCTTCCAAAGTGGCTGAATGAGAGTTTCTGTTTTTCCACATTCTTGCCAGTATTTGGTGTTGTCAGTGTTTTGGATTTTGGCCATTCTAAAAGTCACATAGAGGTATCTCATTGTTTTAATGCTTAAGGCAGATTTAAAGGTTATTAATCTTTGCAAAATTTAAGGCTCCTGTAAGAGAATGAGCATCTGCCAAAAGATTCCCATATCTAGAAAAGAAAGTTTTTTTTTATTGCTGTAAGATTTAATTATTTTAAAGGAAATTGCTCTAACTATAGAGTGGTTGGAAAAATTACTAGAAGAAAAGGAGATTGAAAATTCTCAAGACATTATTATCAACCTAACTCCTTTGCAAATGTTCCATTCTAGAAAAAGGCACTTTTGGCTTTCATTTATCTGGTTGTAACCATTTGTTACCTAAATGTACTTGCCAGGAAACGCAACATAGACAACAGCTATTCAGAGAGTAAACCCATAGAAGATTAAGACTAAACTTTATGGCAGTACTTCTAGTCTATATGAGATATTTGTTATTTTTTTCTTAAGATGATTGAAACCTTATTGAAATGATAACTTAACAATGGAAATTCACAAGTACATTTTTCATAGAACTAGAACAAAATTTTTTTTAATTTGTAGGGAAACACAAAAGACCCCAAATGGCCAAAGCAATCTTGAGAAAGAAAAATGGAGCTAGAGAAATCAGGTTCCCTGACTTCAGAATATACTACAAAGCTACAGTAATCAAAACACTATGGTACTGGCACAAAAACAGAAATATAGATCAATGGAACAGGCTAGGCAGTCCAGAAACAGACCCATGCACTATGGTCAATTAATCTATGACATAGGAGGCAAGAATATACAATGGTGAAAAGACAGTCTCCTCAATAAATGGTGCTGGGAAAACTAGACAGCTACATGTTAAAAGAATGAAATTAGAACATTCTCTAACACCATACACAAAAATAAACTCAAAATGGATTAAAGACCGAAATGTAAGACCGGATGCTATAAAACTCCTAGGGGAAAACATTGGCAGAACACTCTTTGACATAAATTGCAATAATATCTTTTTAGATCCATCTCCTAGAGTAATGGAAATAAAAGCAAAAATAAACAAATGGAACCTAATTAAACTTAAACGCTTTTGCACAGCAAAGGAAACCATAAACAAAATGAAAAGACAACCTACAGAATGGGAGAAAATATTGGCAAACAATGCAACCGACAAGGGATTAGTCTCCAAAATACATAAACAGCTTATACAGCTCAATATCAAAAAAATCAAACAACCCAATCAAAAAATGGGCAGAAGATCACAAATATGATGAGCTAACTGGACTACTTACGAATATGGCATGCATGAAAGTTACTATAAAATTTCTATAGGTCTTATTTCAAAAGCACTACACCTGAAGACCCAACTATGCAAATTGTACTAACATTGTCATTTTATACCTCATATTCTTATTAAACAAACAAACTTACCATGTGGAATCAAAATATCATTACTGTTTTAAGTTACCTGATATAAATTGAAATTCAGTTCAGGAATAAAAGAATAAGAAAGCTTATTAATTAGGCAACACGTAATTATTAATTGGTTAGTTAGAAGCAAAATAAGGCTAGAAGCAAAATAAGGAAACTAGCATTTTGGACTTATTTTTTCATTTGAGGAAAAGGTTCGTATTGGGTAAACAAAATGCAATTACATTTTATAGCTACAGAATTATTTTAACAGGACCATTAATTGTCCTCATGATATAACAGGTAAAGTTTACTGCTAGCAACAGTTTATTTTATAATCATCACATGGGAGCATTTTTCTTAAACTCTAATTTCAATAGATATTGGTTTAATTTATCAGAATTCCCCATTATTGTATTTTTAGGTAAAGCATTAAGTTATTACTCAAACACAATGATATCTGAGTTCCTATGTATTACAAACTGAGTGAGCAGACAGAAGCAAAATTATATCTCATTCTAGTGAAAATGACAGGAACATTTTTTTCTCTAATAGCATCCTGCAGGAGGACCAAACTGATTTGCACTCTGCTCTCTATTTGTATAGTTAATTAATCCAAAAGAAGCCTTTATTAACTTGAACTTCTAAAGCCTGTTTAATTTTAATTTTTTCAAGCCCCCTCTTAAGATTGCATATTATTTAGCAGACAAAAGCAAAAGAAGTTGAGGTAGGAACCTAAAATATAATTAATAAGGACATGTATTAACATATTCCCTACTATGAAAACCCATAGTTCCAAGTTTCTCTCTCTCTCTCCTCTTCTCTTTCTCTTTCTTGTCTTTATATGTAGGTATATAAGCAGGAAGATGGGAGAAAGGGAATGAGACTGGATGTTGTATTAGTTTCATATTGTGGATGTAATCAGATTACCACAGTTATAATCGCATAAAACAATGCAAATTTGTTTTCTTACAGTTCTGGTGTCAAAAGTCCAAAATAGGTCTCACTGGGCTAAAATCAAGGTATTGGCAGGGCTGCTTTCCTTTCTGGTGGCTCTAGGGGAAAAGCCATTTTCTTGACTTTTTAAATAGCACTAAAATGAGACTGCAAAAAGGAATGAACCATTTGAATGATATTTTAATGCAACATCTTGCCTTAAAATTATACTTTTACCAAAGATCATGATTAGACAAGAGTTTATGAGATTCAGAGGTTGGACATTTGTACCATAGTTTCAAATTTAGAATCTTTTTAGATTTGCTCCCTCAATAAAAGCTTAAAATACAAGTTCTCCCATCTCAATTTATTAATACTAGAATAGAAACTCAATGACCCTACTAAATCATATTCTTCCTGCAACCTGAAATCTTGTAAGTGAAAGTTCCTTGTTGCTTGTATTCTCTGTAGATGTTGACCTGAAAAGTCACACATAATGAGAGCATTGCTGAAGTAGTAACCCTATCATTTTTATAAAGTTTCAGCCAATAGTTTCCTGATATCAGCAATAGATTCAACAGATAGAACAAGTGACTCTCCTGAAATCCTATGTCCTCAATAGAGTGTGAAAGTAAGAATGCATTCCTCAAGAGAAATGGTGTGGTAGAAGCAGCAGATATTTACAATTTGTCTGATAACTCTCAATAATAGGAAGTCCACAAATTCAATACCTAAATGAAATTAATTGTTGTCTGTCAAATATAGTATTGATAAATATAAGGAATTATGTGTAATGACAATTCATACATAGATTTGACACAGATGGTTCATGTTCTGGTATTTTAGTGAAGCATATCAGTCACTCTAATGTCCTAGAATTTTTTAGATTTGTAAACATGTCATTTTAAAAATAAAATGCAGAATGGTAGTATAGAGTGATGGTTACAAGAACTGACTCTGGAATCAGATCACCTTGTTTTAAACCTAGTTCAACCCATCACTCATGGATAAGTTATTTCACCTGTTTGTGCCTCAGATTCTCCATCTGCAAAATGGGCAAAATAATAGTCCTTAATATGCCACAGTGTTACTGTGAAGAATATATGAGAATTAAGTGTGCAATATGTAGCAAATAATCTGCACTTGATAAATGTCCAAAAATATTAACTACTATTACTCTATATAAGTTGAACTTATTGTAGATGTTTTCATCTAGAGTTATGTGATAATCAAATTCATGCTTGAAAAAAATCATAATTTTTTATTGCAATTAAAGAACTCCAAAAAATGATAGTAGATTTGTATGTCCTTGTTAAGCCAACATCGACTTTTAGACTTCAAGCTTCAAGAAAAAATTAGTCATGATTTTGTTAATTGGAAATCTTATGTAAAAATACTCAAAGAACTCAGCAAACAGACATAAGATGTTCTAAAATTTTATTAACAAAATATGTGCTTTATAAACTTTGAAATTTTCATTTTATTAAACTTTGACTTTAATGTAGAATTTAACTGTCAATTTATGGAAAAAAATATTTGTTTATATACATTGACTTTAAGTAGTACTGTCAGTATATTCCTCCTGATGCCAGGTATACATTTTTTTAACACCTAACACTGCATTCAAGTAGGAAGTAAGGTTCACTGAGACTAGCTTCTAGTGTGAAAACTTTTTCAAGTGCATGCCCTCTGCCACTTCATCACACTACGAAGTCAAAGAAAGGGCAACATTTGTTGATAGGGATTAGCAACCAATATCTGGGCACTTCAGCAGAATGTACTGAAAGATTTGATGTGGGGGAAATGGTCATTTTAGTGGGAATTATTCTCAGCTATTATCCAGGTAACTCAGGAATAAATTACCTGGATATTATTTTTGTGCCCTACACATCCTTTCCATGTCTTTTTGATTAGGCTATAAATCTCACTCTCTCATTTACTGTGAATATTGATTTTCTTTTATTGTTTTGTCAGTTTATGTTTTTATCAGTTTTTTCTTCATAATATGATAATTCTATGAAGGCAAATGTGATTAATTCCATTGTTGTCAATAATGATCTTCTTAAAACATAGAGTAAATTAGCAGTCAGAAGAGGATAAAGTCATAGAACTAATGGTATGTAGTTTGTACAGGAGCTCTGGTTTTTAGTCCTCTTGGTATATGATGACCTTAAATTATGCTGGGTTCCTCAGACATGATATGTAGCAATGTTGTTTCAATGAAGCCTGTTGTTTCAATGAAGGAAAAAAATAAAAGAATGTTGAAGTGAAGCTATGACAGAATTTTTTTTTTTTTAACAGTAAACCACTTTACAGAGAGTTGTACTTGTCTGAACACCAGAGAGGAAGGGTAAATTATGGAGTTATCATGATACTTCATGGGGTTGCCCATGAGTTTTTACTATAGGTTCCAAGACCACATAGCATGCTTTTCCTTAAAGCATGACTATTATTTCTTGTCTTCATGGGGTACAAAGTGTTGCTTTTATCTGCTACGGTACATTTTAACCTTTGAGCTGGAAGGAGAAAATATGTTCTTTGAATTGTGCATTCTCCTGATGAAATTGTGGCTGTCAACCTAAAGTTTATGTTGTAACTTTTGGTCATTTTGAGTGACAAATGAAAACCTTTCTATGGAAAATTCAGTAGTGCTTTGAGTCTAACCAGCAAATGTGATTACAGAATACTGAGATTGGAAGAAATATCTTGTACATTATGTTGATTATTGTAAAAATCTGAGTTGGATTAATTATGCAGTCTTGAGATGAAAATACTCTTGATGTGTGAGACTTCCAAAAAGGCTTGCTTTCTGTTACTTATCTGTTATGTATTTAGTACTCCAGTTTTTAACTCATGAAAAAAAATTTAGGCAAAATTTTGGTTTCCTTTTAACTTACCACGTCAAAATTTACCTTATCTATAATGATGTTTTCAGATATTAAACAGGACTGCTTGACCTGTGTCAGAACATGGTATTTCATAAATAATATTCTATCAACATAAAAATAAAGGCTGGCTCAGTTTATGTTTCATTTCTCCTTGTTCTTCTGAATATCCCTTCAGCTCATCTCAGACAAACCTAATTATTATCTGTGGTATGCAGTATTCTCAAACTGTGGGTCCTTTCTTTAGCTGCTGAATACTTTCATTTGTTTACTCAGTTATGCTTTCAAGTGTACACTATATAAGTCAGATAACAAATAGCATTTATTTTCAATAATGCTAATTTACTGATATTTATAGATAAATTTTTAAAAATGTATTTCTGCTGTAAAGCTGGGTATCTTGCATGCTTTGTTGGTTTTTTGTTTGGATACATTTTCACCATAGCTAGGGTGACCATATAATTTATTGTCCATAACAGAATACTTTGAGATTAAAAGGGGAACCAGTTAATAATTGGGTCAGGCCAATAGATGCAAAGTGAGCCTGTCCTTGGAAAACTATGTTCCATGGACAAAATCTTGTTCCATGGACCAAATCCAGGCCACCACCTGTTTTTGAACAGCCCACAGATTAAGAATGATTTTTACATTTTTTAATGGTTAGAAAAAATCAAGAGAAGAATATCTTATGAAGTGAAATTATACAGAGTAATTTGTGTACATAAATAAAGTTTTATTGAAACAGGGTCACATCAAGTAATTTAGCCATGGTCTATGGCTGCTTTCATGCTACAATGGCAGAGTTGAATAGTTGCAACACACTATATTGCCTAGAATATTTATTGTTTGATTCTTCAGATAAAAAGTGTACTGACCCTTGATGTAGAGTAATACTAACCATAGCCCAATTTAGACCATTTGTTTCAATAGGGCAGAATCCTTATTTTCTTATAGTGCCCATGAAATGGTATATCTACAAATAATACTTACATGTATTATTATCTGTATTATAATACTGATGTTGATGATGGTGTTTCTGGTGACATTTTTATCTACTCTGTAGTTTCCTATTGACTAGAGGCTCTTCTAGGTCACATTTTTGGTTCCATCATAAAGTCTTCCAGGAGATCTTTTAGTCCTTCAACAATATACTTTTGCATGTAGTTATTCAAGTTGTTACTTTTGATAGGAAGTAAATATAGTTTTTTCTTCAAGAACCAGATTGCTGCCATTTTCTGTGACATAAAATTATTAGGTGACCTTCAAAGCAGTTTTGGGTTTTTGTCTGAATGCTTTTAAAAGTGTGGGGGTAGAGCAGTGTTTTCAAGTAACCTCATTCTGTCTCTTTAGTATTGAATCGAATGAGTTACAGGAATTCTACCTCATTGTCCAGTGGGCCAGACAAATTTTTCCCTTAAAGTGAGTCATTTATTTATTGGCTAACTAACAAGCCATATACTCTAGTAGAAGTTGGCACAATTGGCCCATTTGCAACATTATTGTCTATTAAGTTTACCTGAACTGTGTGGCTATTGACTCTTCACCATGTTTCAGATTAGATTGGATCTGCCAGTAGGTACATGTAGAATATTTTAAAGAACAATTTAAAAATCATGTAGATCTAGAAATTAAATTAATTAAAAGTTAAATCACCAGCACATTAACAACAGATATATTGTCCTTGTACTTTTATTTATGGATTAAATATCCAAATGTTGACTTTTATGAGATATGGAACAATTACCAAATGGCAGCCAGTGTGAGCTTGAAGCCTGTTAGGAATGAGGTCTGAATTAATATTCTCCTGGCACCAAAAATGTGCCATTCATACCTTTTCATTTGTAACACTAATTGCATATAATAATTCTAGGTTTTAGTTTTAAAAAAGAACCCCTCATGTATAGGGTACTGTAGAACTATTCAGTTCATATGTCAACCCTAATTAAAACTTATCTCAGAATTCATTAAAATCTGGCTCAACTGTTTAATATCTCTTACAGCAGTGTACCTTTAGATGAAAAACACTGCACCTTCAATTTTTTCCCTTTTCAGTTTTTGTTGTCTAATTAATATAGAAACCATTAATTTGAAGGGATGAATTAAAAATGGAATGAATAGTATAGGCTTTGTGTAATTCTCTAAAGGTTTTATATGCCATAATCATGGTGAAAAAAAATGCTTATTGCAGATGTCCTGAGCTGACAGACTGTATATTTAGAATCATTAAGTCTGTGGTAAGTAGTGAAAATAAAATGTATAATGAGGATAAAATTAAATGGATGATAGAATTCAAGCTTTAATGAGTCAAAGAAAAAAAAAATCCTGTCTCCAGTTCCTAAGTCCATGCTAGTCAAAGGAAATAAAACTCTTCACTTATTTTTTACATTTGGCAAGAAAAATTACTGAATTAAGATGCTTTAAAATTTTATCCAATTTGTAATGTGGTGATGGAAATTTGTTGAAGAAGTGGTTCTAGTAGACATTATAAATATATATGTTAAAGAATACTGAGTCTTTTGCTATTCAGAGAAAAATAAAGGGAAAATATGATTTGCTGAGTAACTGAGAAAGAAAATATATGCTTTCCATGAGGGCAGAAGCATGAGAAGTACTATGTCTTCACATCAATACCAAAGTGTTTTCCTTGCATTCCAGAATAAAACTTTGAGAAGACATCCACAGACAAAAGCCTCACTTATATGGATGTCTATAGTAATATATTGGGTGTCTTATACAAAAATCATTTATTTCTCACAGTTCTGGAGACTGAAAAGTTTAATATCAAGGTGCTGACATATTTGGTATCTGGTGAGAGCTGCTTCCTGGTTCATAGACAGTAGTTTTCTTGCTATTTCCTCACTTGTCAGAAGGAGCAAGAGAGTTCTCTGTGGTCTCTTTTGTAGGGCACTTATCTCATTTATGAGGGTTCCACTCCCGTGATCTAATCACCTCTTAAAGGCCTCACATAATACCATCATATTGAGGATTAGGATTTCAACATAAGAATTTGGGGGGGACACACACTTTCAGTCCATAACAGGACATTAATAACCTTGAAGGTGAATCACAATGAGGCTAATACCTTAGCTTTGCACAGGTTATCCATCAGAGATTAAAACTAATAATGAAGGAGTTAAAATGATAGAGGTGAAAACTAGAGGTAATTGTTTGTTATTCTTTTAAAGAGACATAGACAAAATTTACCATTTGTTGATTTGTTCTGAAAAACTCCATCAAGGAATTTTAGAGATATTTAGGCTGGTCATACTTTACTTCCTGCTCCTGGTTCTACCTTTAGCCATAAGGAATGAGCTACGTGTATGTGGAGTCTCCCAGTAAGCTCACATTTTTGCTCCTGTCATTAATCATCCCTTCAGCTGAACTACTACTAGAAGCTGGAATCTGTAGTGCTTTAGCGGAAAACCTATCTTGGAAATTAATGCAGTGGATAACAACACCCTGAAGACTCTGTTCTCACTCTAAGATTGCTCCTGGGATTTCTGCATGAAAAAAAATTCCACACACTAGTCATTCATACATAAATTAAAAAGATAATTTGATTTGATGCTTTGGTACTTTCACCAAAGAATAATTCATATTGTCATAGGAAACATGTTTCTTCTAATGCTTAAACATTTCATTAAGGACACACAGTTGATCACAGTGATATTAAGATTTATTAGTTGATTTCTTAAAAATTCATAAGAATGCATTCATATCCTCTTCCACTCCCCTGAGTCTTGAATATTTCCCAAGATTGGTATGGGTATATAACAATGAAAACTGCCTTTCACGAGCTAAGGGTTTAGTGGGGAAGACAGACAAGAAGCGTGTTCAAAGCACATGATTCTAAAACCAAGCCAAAGAAAGATAAGGCAGAATGAGTCTTTTATTTCTTCAAAACTATGCTATTTGTGTCCTTTTTTTCAGTTTTTGAAATCAAGCTATTATTATTAGAGCAAGAGTTCCCAGGAAATGAAATCCTCATGAACATTATATATTTCACACAATTCTAAGATTTCCTTGTCATCGTCTTTTATATCACGAAATCTTAAGACAAAACAAAACAAAAATCTGCCCTCCAAATTGTAACAATCCTTTAAACTTAATAGTTATTGCAGAAATTGGCTGGCTGCTTACCAGACTGGTTTTCCTTTCTGTTAAGTCCTCGACTGGACTTCATTTCTAAGCCTTTCCTGAAGTTGGGTAGGGCCTCATGACTGACGTCTGGCTCACTGGCCCACAGATTGTGAATGGGAATGATATATCCTACTTCTAGGCCTGGATCAAGAAATCAAAGAAAATGAAGTATAGAAATTTGGGAGTAGAAAGGGATGGAAAAATGGCTGCCATTGCACTTCTAAAGATAGGAAATAAAATTGAAATAGCTTTGGAGGGTCCAGTGGCCTACGTCAAGCATCAGATTAAGGATGTGGCCTTCTAACTAAAGTAGGAATCAGACTTCCAAATTCTCTACAGCCCCAAAGGAGGGCCTGATCTCTCATGCCAACTTCAGGTGTGGTGATGAGAATCAAGGAAGAAGTTTTCAAAGGATGGAGAAGGGACCAGGGAGAAAAATGGGTAAAGGAGATGTTCCCAGAAATTAAACTCAGAGCCTAATCAAGAAATTTGCGCCTCCTCGTGTGTAGGGGCCCTTTAAATGGTCAGCTCTGCAGGGCTTCATAAATCCTTGCCATGGCCTCTTTTTCCCTTTCTGAATTGAAGATTTTATTGTGGTTACTTTATTTTTTTAACTACCTTCGTAAAGTGCGTATGTGTATAGTTCGGGAGTAGAGGATGGAAATATGTTGTTTTATGTTCATAAGAGCCACATTTGAACTTAATGGAGAGTTTTTGTATCACTAGAAGATACTAAACTTAATGCTGAATGCAGTGACTGGATAGGACTTTAGGAGAGTGGAAGAATTAGTGCTGTATGTGGCAGAAAAAGGAAAAATGGATATTTAGTGACTAAAAGAGAAGACTGCGGCAGAGACTGGCTAAATTAAAAAAAAAATCTATTTCTTCTTTGTCTTTGGTACACATTTTCCAGACTTTCTTGTCATAGGTTGGAGCTGGAAGTCTGAGTGCTGGCTGACAGAATGTAGATATGATTTATGCCACGCCTAAGCCTAGCCCATAAAAACTTCCTGCATGCTCCTCTACGCTTTCTCTTCCTTTGCCTGGCAGTAGGATATTGAATGCTTGAGTTGACTGTGGAAGCCATGCTTTGAAGATGGCAGAGGCTTCATCAGCCTGGTCTTTGAATACCTCCATGAAGGAAAGTACCCCTCACCTCAACCGTTCAGCTCTGTATTTGGCTTTGGCATAAATGAAAAATAAACTTAAATTGAGATAAGCCACTGAGATCTCAACTTTTATCTGTTATATAAGTTAGGGCATCTAAAAAAAAATACCACTCAAAATAGATAGCTTTTAAAAATCCCACTGAAAATAGTAATTTTGAAGATTAAGAAATCTAGCATAGCTTATTTCTGATTTTAATTGAGATTGTTTAAAATTGTAAAATTTTGGATGCTCATCTCAACAACAAAACAACTATTTTGTTTACAATAACGTTGCTATAATTGGCATGGAAAGTCAATAGAGTTAATTTTTTATATTCCAATGGAAATATTTTGTATGAATTTCTGGAAGAAATAGAACATGAGGTGGCAAAAATCACAATATTACACACTAGGTTGACCATATATATTTAGCAAATCCTTCAGTGGAGTAAGTAATCCCAATTAGAAACATCAAAACAAATAAAATGAATCTTTGGCCAGGGTTAAAATTGGGTAAGCTTTTAGGGAAAGTAGAAGAAAAACTGGGAAACACATTCTTTCATGGAAAGAATGACAACATTTGTTAAAGTTCAGCTTCAGAACTGTCATCACCTCAACTTTCAGCTGGAATTCTGGCCTGGGAAGAAATCAGTGTAGACTTTGAGACAGGGATTCATGCCTTGATGTATTGCTCCCTTCCTTCTCCCAGTTGAAAGGGTCTCTGATTTGGCAAGAAATATAAATATTCACACTTCTTTTTTAGTAACTTCCTCAGAGCACAAGAGGAATAAATCCTCAGTACTGATACTGATTTCTATAATCCTGAATCCCTACATTGTATAGCACATATTTATTTAATAAACATTTATTGGGCATCTATTATGTGTCAGGCACTGCTTCTAAATATTAGAGATATAGTAGTGAACAGAACATACAAAAGTCTCTGCCATAATAAAGCATACTCTGATGGGAAAGACAGAGAATAAAAAAGATAAATGGGTAAATTACATAGTGTTAGTTAAAATGCTAAAGAGAAAAATAAAACAAAGAAGAGGGATACAAATAATTGGGATGGAAATTACAATCTTAGAAAGAGTAAGATTTCACTGAAAAGGTGAAGTTGAGGAAAGACCTAAAGGAAGGTATGGATCTATCCATGTTGATCTGCAAGGAAGTTCATTCCAGGTGGAAGGAAGAGCAAGTGTGAATACCTGAAGTGGGAGCATGCTTGGCATGCATAAGAAACAGTATGGAGGCAAGTGAGACTGGAGTCAAATGAATATGGGGAAGAGTTGTAAGGAATTATGATATAGAGAAAATGAGATATTGGATCACGTAGGACTTTGTGATTCATAGCAAAAATTTTGGTTCCACTCAGTGACATGGAGAAATATGAGAGGGTTTTTAGCAGATCTGACAGGATTGCTATGACTCCAATGTTGAAATAGAGTGAAGAAGCCTAGACTAGAATCGGTGACCAGTTAGAAGGTTATTATGAAAATCCAGGCAAGAGATGATGTGGCTCAGACCAGGGCAGTGAAGGTAATGAGAAGTCATCATGTTCTAGATGTATTTTGAAACTAGAGTTTACAGGACTTAATGATGGACCCAATGTGGAGTCTGAGAGAAAAATGAGTCAAAGATGACTCGAAATTTTAGGGCTTGAACAACTGAAAGGATGGAATTCCATTTCCTGAGATGGGGATGACAGCAGGAGGAGCTAGTTTACAGGGAAATATGTGGAGATCAGATTTAACATCTTTCAGTGTGGGATGTTTTCTTGACATTACAAGTGGAGTTACTGAGAGTGTGGGTGGGTACATCAGCCTTGAGTTTGGTGCTGACTTTTCAGCTAGAGATACAGATATGGAGCAGCATATAGAGGCTTAAAGCTGAGAGATTGAATAACATTTCTTAGGATTGAGTATAGCAGGAAAAGAGAAGCAAGGGAATGCACTCTCACATTTATGTATTTGGAAGAAAAGGAGGAATCATCAAAAGAATCTGAGGGTGTCCCTGGTGGCACAGTGGTTGAGTGTCCGCCTGCCGATGCAGGGGACATGGGTTCGTGCCCCGGTCTGAGAAGATCCCACAGGCCACGGAGCTGCTGGGTCCGTGAGCCATGGCCGCTAAGCCTGCGCGTCCGGAGCCTGTGCTCTGCAACAGGAGAGGCCACAACAGTGAGAGGCCCACGTACCGCAAAAAAAAAAAAAAAAAAAAAGAATCTGAAAAGGAAAAGGCAGAAAGGAGAAAAATACGCAAATGTGGTTTTATGGAAGCCAAGTATTGAAAATACTTTTAAAATTATTATTATTTTTTTTTTTTTTTTGCGGTACGTGGGCCTCTCACTGCTGTGGCCTCTCCCGTTGTGGAGCACAGGCTCCGGACGCACAGGCTCAGCAGCCATGGCCCACGGGCCCAGCCTCTCTGCGGCACGCGGGATCCTCCCGGACCGGGGCACGAACCCGCGTCCCCTGCATCGGCAGGCGGACTCCCAACCACTGCGCCACCAAGGAAGCCCTAAAATTATTTTTAAGAAGGAGAAAACAATCCATCAACCAAGTCAAGTAAGACAAGGACTGAGAAATTACATTTGGATTTAGCAACGTGGAGGTCATTTATGACAGAGTTTTACCTAACTGTGGGAACAGAAACCTGACTACAGTGAATTCAACAGGGATGGGAAGGAAAAGATAGTTAGAGGCAGTGAGTATCAACTTTGCATTTGATGTATGTAAGTGATAATGTTTTGGCCATAAATTAAAAAGAATTTTACTGTTTTGACATGAGGACTCAAGCTCATATTTATCAAAATTGTACTGCAGTTTCCAGTCAGCACAAAACTGTCATATTGCAAGATCAAACTTCAGTGTCTCCTTTTCTGTGAAGTCTTTTCTGCCTCCCTCATACAGTTAATTGCTCTGTCTTCTATGCTCCCCAAACACTTCATAAATACATTTGCAGTGTTTGTGTTTAATACTGTGTTGCAAAATTTGTGTTCTAATCATTTATGTATCCGTCTCTCCCATTACATTGTGATGCCTCATCCTTGTATTACAACTCAGTGTTTTGGTAAAAGTATGCACTCAATAAATGTGTGGTGAATAAATGAATATCACATTTTAAGTCAGGCTAAATGACGTAGGGCAATGCAAAAAGGAAATATATTGAGTATTAAGGATTACAGGTGGATACAGGGTCCTTACTCACTTTTCCAAAGATTTAAAGTCCATTACTTTAGGAAGATAATGGCACCTATTTCTCTGAATGTAGCCGCTCATTGTCCCTTTATTATGAATAAAGGACCTGTAAAATAATTAGCCATGAATGTGCCATTCAATGAATTATTATGCTTTTATTTTTTTGCTTTTTCAGATTAATAATTTTTTGACTCTTTTTCTCATTATAACATCATTCAAATTATTAATTTAGGAACTATTAATTTAGAATTTAGGTAAAGTATTTTCTCTGGGACAGAAATCTGGAATTCAGTTCACAGAGTTTTTGAAAATCTCCATATCATCAGAGCTTATCAGTGCTTAAACTAACATTACTATAATTTCAATTTAAAAGAGAGACAGTTGA
Organism: Orcinus orca; assembly: GCF_937001465.1. Classification (NCBI taxonomy): domain Eukaryota; kingdom Metazoa; phylum Chordata; class Mammalia; order Artiodactyla; family Delphinidae; genus Orcinus; species Orcinus orca. The sequence continues at coordinate 151,190,122 of NC_064559.1, read as the reverse complement.
TCTGATTTGGAATACTGGGCTGTTCTGTGAAGCTACTTTCTCAAGGGTGATTAGTTTCAATATTAATTTTTAATATGACCCTTTTACAGCCTTCTTACACACATGATCCTGTTTGATGCATTGAATTAAGAATACAAGAAAAATGCCTATTAAACTAAAATATTAAGGGTGGGGAGGATGGACAGATTGGGAGTTTAGGATTCACATGTACACACTGCTATATTTAAAATAGGTAACCAACAAGGACCTACTGTACAGCACAGGGAACTCTTGTTCAATACTCTGTAATAACCTAAATGGGAAAATAATTTGAAAAAGAATAGGTGTATGTATATGTTTAACTGAATCACTTTGCTGTATATCTGAAACTAACACAACATTGTTAATCAACTCTACTCCAATTAAAAAATTTAAAAAAACTAAAATATTAAATGTGATATAAAATATTTTATGCTTCTCTACATTTAAAACAAATAATTGACATGGAAGCCAGACTACACCTAAGAAAACCCTTACTTGAACTATGCACTGAAAGAAGTATATAGATTCAGGATAATATGCTAATTCAACTCTAAATATTAGACAGATATTTTGAGTGAGGGAGACTTTTTGTCTGGTTTGATTGTTGCTTTTAAAAAGGAAACTTTAAGCAAAGAAATGGCTTTCAAGTTTTTCCCCTACTAGGAAATGTTCATGTTGAGAGAAGTTGTATCTATCTATGTATCTATCTATCAATCTATCTAAATATATCTCCTCAAATTAAATTTTTAGTACTTATGAAATATTAACTTTAGAATTTGTATAAACTCCACTATACTTTTCAAGACTACATCAAATAAAATATAAAATTCTGATAAATTGTTCAATATATTCATTTCAATGAGCAGCCAAAGAAGCTTGTGCAGAAAACCCTAACTATGCAGGCATAATTAAACCATTTTCTCAGATAATAGTTAAAATGGAGAATATCCACTAAATTAGGTTGACAGCAAATGTATAATGGCTTACCATGTACAACATTTTACAAACTCACCTGCTTAGAGGCACGTGTAATGGGCAATTTTCATATTTTGACTAGATAGAATCTGAACACCCTATCACTTTGGAAATAGCTCCTATGAATGGATCTTAGTGAAAGAAAGAGCCCCACCTCATGCTTCTAAAACTCAAGTGAGGTAGATTTTTCCTGCATCTGACAGCTTAGTTCTTGAGTGTAGAAACGTAGGTTTGGTCAACTGCTCAGGTCTTTGATCTTAGGGAAGTGAAGCAGATATGGGAACAGTTAGATATTACTCAGGGTAGCAATAGTAGAGCTGAGATTCCAATGGAGATGACAGATGTCCATGAAGGTGGTATCCTTACCTGTAGCATGACCTTAGCTGTGTGCTTGGCTGCCTATTGGCTGCACTTTTGGTTGCATTTCCTGTCTTGATGTCATCCTGTTCTCCAGATTTTCCATCATTCTGAGAGCTAGCCAAGATTCTTCCAATGAATTCCTTTTCTGCTCAAATTAGCCAGTTTGTTTCTGTTGTTTGCAACCAAGACTGATAGAGTATGACATATGAATATACTGGTATCACAGATTTATAAAACATTGAGACCCCTTAAAGTTTTACTTTATTTACTTTTGAAAAATATTTTTCACTTTTTCTGAAAGCCTGAAATTAAGAGTTAAATTCTCAGGACTTAAGGGATTTTTTTTCAAACATCACTAAAACTTATTCCTGACAATTACAGAAGATCTGACTCTTTATTTTACTGTGCCTATTTATAAAGTGGTAAACTATTCAAATTCAGCTTTTATTTTCTTACTAAGCAATTTCTTAGGAGAATTCACTATTAACTATCCAAGTCACAGAGCAATGGATGTTTTATCACTTTCATTATAATATGTGATGAAATATTGTCATATTTTCTTGAGAAAACAGTATGATATGCTAACCCAAATATAATTTAAGATGAAGAGTAATTAAACTTTTAAAGAAACAAGAGGAATGACAACTTGGAAAATATAGAATAACAACCTTTATTCACCTCACTGTATTTACTGATTATAAATGTGGAAACTGAAGTCATATTGCGAAGAAAAGACATTGTTGTTCATTATATAATAGATCTGGGCAGCAGTAAGTACACACACCAACACACACACACAGGAAGTCTTTCTTTGGCAATATTTTCCTATTATTTTTCCGAACAGAAAATACACTGTTAATTTCTCTGTCTCTCTGTCTCTCTCTTCCTCCCTCCTCCTTTTCTCCTCCCTCCCTCCCTCCCTCTCCTCCTCCCCTTTTCCCTCTTTTTTCCCTTCTCCTTCTTTCTCTTTTCAGATTTAAGGTGAGGTTGGCTTCCTAGAGAAAGGATTAGAGAAACAGAGAACTTTTGCTCCAGTTTGGTGACTGTCTTCTAAACATCCAGATTAACTCTATCAGATAATTCCTTTTAAAATTCTCTTCGAAGGTTACCAATCACACTTTCCTGTAGGATAAGTGCATGAAAGGATGGATGTCATGTGAACATTTTGAGTTATCTGACAAAAATTAAGGTAAATGTCTTTTTATTCTAAACTAAGTTTATTTTTAACATATCCAAAATCAACAGATGACAGATTCTTCTTGAAATGATACTAGCCTGAGGATGTACCCAAACATAAAAATGAAGCTCATTGTATAATTTCTTGTGTTACTTTGTAAAAGACATTCATTCCTCATATATTAAACTATGAAAATTTTGTTAATATATTGTTACAACTGAATTATGAGAGAATAGAAATTTCTGGACACACATGCTAGTTGTCTATCTATAAATTGGAAATATACATTTCCAGCAAAAAAAAAAAATTCCAAATTAAAGAAAAAAACAATCTTTCTCCTTGTCAACATTTAAAATTATTAGACAGTAAGACTTTCAAAAGCATAAACTAGTTACATATGTATCAACAGGAAAAATGTATTTCCAGAAATAAATTTTATTCCAAAAAAATCTGTTTTTCTCCATGTCAGCATTTAAAGCAGGTGCCATCTTCTGAATAATTAAATCACAAGATGTTACTTATGTGAAAATCTTAGCAAATGAAACAAACAGAAACTGCTGGCTGCACTGTTGTCATTTCTTCTTGTTTTTTTGAATTATCCAGAACACCACATGGCTGGCTTGGAAGCTTATTTTCCAGATCACTGATAGCAATGTGATTTTTTGTTTGTACGTGTGAGTATATGCTTTGTTTTGAAAGACATCAGCTTGAAGCAGTTTCAAATCTCTGGCAACAATTTCTTAAGGTGTATGTCATAAATGAGCTGTTGACCACATTTTTGCCAGGTCACTTGTCAAATGTGCTGTAGGGAGATATCAAGTTTCAGGGCAACCACAACCCACATTTATGAAACTACTTAGAAAACTATGTAAGAGTTCTGTGGATTCTATTAGGTGCTTTAGAACAACCAAGAAAACTTTGTTCTTTTTTATTAGCATATTATAGTCTCCAAAGAATATTGTATAAGTTCTTTTTCTAAAATAAGGTCCCCAAATTTTCTCAGGAAATTGCATGTGCTTGGAGTATTTGTTTAAGCACAATTCAAACCTGCAGGAGGTAGAAGTCTGCTGCATTTAGTGTAAAGTTAACTTTTTTGATTGCAAAAAGGTCAAAATTAATGAAGAAACTAGCAAATTCAAAGTTCCACTGAGGAACATCCCAATGATTTTAGCAATTCACTTGAAATGAAGGAGGAAAACCACCCCTTTTAACATTTTGAAGCTTTGAAAGCCTAATGGACCATGCTACCTCCTGTAGTTTTACCAAACCAAAATTTGCAAGGACTGGGCTCATTAGCATTAAGTGGAAGCAGACCATTCAGCTCAGCAGTAGTCTTACAATGTTTTCACCATTACCGTTGATTTTGGTTGAAGAGATATTGCCATCTCAACTGCTACTTCATTTTCCTTATTGCTGTTCATATAAAATTCCTGTTATCCCCTGAATTAAATGCCCCTCCCTCCAAATGACAAAAAAACTTTTTCTTTTAACAAGTGTCCAAAATGTATTCATTTTTCAACAAGGTAGATTCTTGAAGCAAGGCCATCCTTGTTATGTTTTGTTTATTTCTCCTTCTGTATGTTCCAAACTATTGGGTAATGGTTTGTGGATTAAGGAAGAAAATGAGTAATTAGAATATGGAGAATGTAGAATATTAGATATATAGATAACTTTTTTTTTTTTCTGAGTCATTGCAAGAGATATTATCGAACCTTAAAATATTGGCAATTCATTAAATTCAACTGCTTTTAAGATTTTTGCATCTCATCATTTTAGGGGAAAATTTGGATTGCAATGAAAAACCCATGCATTATTTAGCACACACCCATCCAGGTTACCTGGTTCTGATTCTGTGGGGACTGGTTCTGGTTCTGATTCTGTGGGGACTCCACCTTTCATTGCATTTGAACTATTTTAAATAATTTAAATGATAGCAAGGCAAAGTATTTCTTGTCAGTCAACACATAAATAAATTCTGTTGGTCAAAGTTTCAATTGAATTCTTTATTCTGGAAGAAGCCAGTTTTACCTCTATTAGCATATTAATTTCAATATTCTTGATCTATAAATGTGCCTGTTCTTTGGATTATCCTTTTATCTGGTTGTAACATCTTAGTCCTTCATTAATGAATTAATGTGTTCATTTTACATGTGTGTGAAAGTTATGCTTTTCATTTTTTTCAAACTAGAGTGATATTCACAGGATTCGCGTTATATTTCTATTTTGACAACAAAATACAAATGTATTCCTTAGGTTGTATATAGTTTAATTTCTAAAATTAGAATCTTTCTCTTGTTCTACTGCCCCAGCACAAACAGATGTGCATATAATTAGTATTTTGATATAAATTGGCTCAAACAACATTGCTCAAGATTAAAATCAGTATTCTATTGTGAATTTAAAAAAATGTGTATATATTCTGCTCTCCATTTCCCTAAGAATTCTGTTGATTGCAGATGCCTAGGAAATAGTCTTAGTGGATTATTCAAAACTTGGCAGGTTTTTGCAAAATGCTATATTAAAAAATACATATGATTATGACAAGATCCTCCATTTAGTGTGATGGGCCTAATATTATCACGGGCTGTGTGTCCAAAGGCAGTTGCACCCCAAAAGTTTTAGATGAGATGTATAATGTGATTTGTCTTTAAACCACATACCCTCTGGAGGCATTGGAAAATAAAAGGATGGCATTAAAGGAAAAAAAATTATCTACATATAAACAGTTACTTATATATAAATATAAATGTACATATAGTTGTTTGTGAAGCTAGTAATGTGATCACATCCTTTTTCTATTTCTAAGAAGGCTCATGGAAACTGAAACAAATTGGGAGTATTTTTGCATTGCACATTTGGCTCAAATCTGCCACTTAGTGGAAGTATAATCTTTAGCAAGTGACTTAAAATTTCTGAATATCATGTTCATCATCAATGAGACAATAATAACGTTTTAAAGTACATTTAAAGTCATAGTAGTAATGTCTGCTGAAGTACTTTGCCATCGTAAAATTCAAGGTAGAGATAGCTGTGACCCTTCAGGAGTAATTCTAACTGCCACATCTGTCTCTGAGGTGGAGCATGTTTCTTAGATTGAAGACCTTGGGGGAGTCATGGTATTCTTAAGAGGACTGTGGGAGGAGCTTTTAGGGAGATGACTGAAAACTATTCCTTCTTTCTTCCTCTCCAGGAAGATTGGAAAGTATTTATTTGATTCATTTGCCAATTTTTTTCTTTTTCTACTAAACATGTCAATTCCTAAATATTTTCAGTAAGTTTGGGATTATTAGACAAAAGCTTATATGAATGTGAAGGTATATGCTTCTTCAAAAGTTCGGGGGAGTACATTGACACTCTGGTGTTTGGATCAAATTACATTATCTTGAATGAATTATTCTTGGAAAATTTTCTCTTAAAATTCTTAAATTTCTGCCTGCCAGGCAAAAGCAAGTAATTATTTTCCAAATACCTAAATGTCATTTTGAAGTATCTCTATTTTGACCTACTATGTTCAGTGAGAAAATAGCTCTGCTTCATATGCTAGCTTTCAAGGTCTGAGACTTGATGCTTCTGTTTCCATGTGATTATTTGCAGAATAGAATTTACAAAGGGAGAAATAATGAGCCAGTGGGAAAATCAGATGTTTATTAGTGTGTGTTTTCATTTTTTGAGGGGGAAGGGATTCGGTAGATATGGTTTTCCCAGAATATCAATGACACCATATTTCAAAATAGCCTGTTACACCAAGTACAGATAGTCTATTGTTTTGTTTATCTACCATATTGTTCCTTTTTATTTGGTTGATGAGCATAAATGGACAGATTTGGAAAAGATGGCTTAAATCATTCATTTGGGGTGGCTCTCATTTACATATTATAACCATCACAAAAAATGAGCTTTCAGCCAAATCACATTTTGTTTGGAAAGCAAGGTGTTTTTTTTACTGAAATTGTATCTGAATGCCTTGAAGTGGAGTATATACTCCCTGTCTTATACCCAGCTGTCTTATGAAATTGTACTATCTGCCTGGATGTTTAGCCTGAAAAACCAACAGGATTTCATCATCAGTCTCTGTTACTAACTTTGATGCATTTCAGCAGGTAAAAGTTCTAAATAATTGATCATAAAATCTTTCCAGAAAATTTCTTCTTTAGGCTAGATGTAGTTCAGCTTGTTAGACTGAACTTTGGGAATCAGCAATAGAGAGAAAGGCTACAAAATGGATCCTTTAAAACTGTAGCATCTAACATTTTCACCTGGTATTGCATTGGAGTATCTGAAAGATGTGAATGTGGTACAGTGGATGCAGCAGAAAATGAAGAAGGGAATAGCAGAAATATGTTTACTATTTCTTCCTTTTTCCCTTAAACTAATAGAGTTTTCAAATGAGTCAAATACATATTTTAATTGATAAACTGACTTTATATTCACCTACTGGAAACAGTACAACATATTTTTACATCAGATTATGAAATACGGATGTTTTACTAAAAGACAGGAAGAGCTTGTTCCAGTCTTTAAAGTAAATACATATTCAAAGGATCTTAAGGCATACCATTTATTCATATTCATATCTATTGAAATACTGTACATCCACATACTTCAATAAATAGTTAAAAACCTGACCTCTTTTTAAATCATTTCTGAGTTTCAAAAAACAATTTTTATTGAAAAGATTAAATAGATAACTTTTGGCTGTGTCACAAAGCTAAGCACAATGGATAAATTAACAATTATTCAGTAAATTTGATCAATATAGATAATTGGCTTTGATAAATTTCTCAGAGTTTTCTGAGTTCACACACTGGGGTATTTTTATATATATATATATATATATATATATATATTTATTTATATATAGTCCTGAATTATCTGGTAATTTTCTCAGTTCTCCAGTCTACTTTCTAGATATAGCTTAAAATTTATGATGAAGCATTAATCTTTCAGTTAAGTCTAAACTCCCCAAAAGTGGCTTTAAGTTTGACATTCTCTCTCTCAAATCTTTTAGTGTCACCCCATAACACAATACTGTAATTTGGGCAGTACTTTTTGTTATATAATTGCTGCATAATAGGAACTTAATGGTGTAACAGGACTTATGTTTCAAATGGGATCGTTGTAAAACATAATTACACCAGTTGCAGTTAAAAGAATGTAAATGTATTAAGTCAGCTACCCTAATATTCTGGTTCCTCCCTCCCTCCCTTCCTTTCTTCTTCCTTTCTTTTTTTTTGCTTCTCCCTTTACCTCTTTCCCTTTTCAGTCTTTTTCTTTTCTTTCTACTCTCCTTTCTCAACGGCTCTTTATTTTTCTTTTTTCTTTCTTTGAAAAAAATTCAGGGGCAACAAAAAGAGTCCCACAAATGAAACCCATGGAAATATAATGCTGAAATGAATAGCTAGAAAAATTGTTATAGATCAAAAGATAAATCAGTTTCATAAAACTGCTATTTTGAAATTGCAACAATCTTGTACAATCAGGACTGATAAAATGGAGTAATCAGACGTTTCATATGTCCATAAATGTAAAATCGTCTACTTGAACATTATATGCAATACATTCACACAAGAAAGCAAATACTGTAGCCTTATTTGAACAATATTGAACTCATAAATACTCATGATTTCACTCTGTCCAGGGGCCTAACAACTAGGAATGCTGCTTGATACAGAAAAACATAGTGAATACCTCCTCTATTTAAAAAGTCACTCAAGAAATTCTCTTCTAACATAAAGGCAAATACATATAGCTACTGAGCTATGACTGTACTTCTGTCACATCCTATGGGAAAAACACCAGACTCCACAAATTCGGAATCATGACAACACTTTGAACTAATTATTTGGTTCATCCATAGTTTATACCTCAATTTACCTCACATTTACCCTATAAACCTTACAAAGAGGAGGTATTTTTAACTCTAGGAAAGCGATCACTGTATAATATGCATTCTTGATCTGTTTCTTTCTCCCAAACAATGGTACTGATGGTTAACACTTTTGTGGTAGCACCACTATTTCTAGTAAGTAGATTATCATGGAGTGTGCCACTTTAAAGCTGCAATACACACAAAAAATATTTTGTAGTTTACTCACCAATTCCACAAAGAATATTTTTAGAAAGCAAATCAATAATAATCAAAGTTAAAATGCCATATGTGTTTAAGAAAAACCCTATATCAGTCAAAATAATGTAATAAATTATTACAGTGGATAAATTTAATAGCATTATGCCATATTGCCATTTTATGGAAATATTGTACATTTATGCCTCCTCATTTAGGATTCACATTTCTAATTAAAACAGATTTATGGTGTACTTTGGGACTAAATTTTACTTACATTTTACTTATATTCATTTCTTTCAGGGCAAAATATTAGATATCTTAAATGTATACAATCTCTGTGAAATATCTTGTTTCTAACTATATTAGTAGGTGTTTTGTAGTTATTATGACTTGCAAAAGGGAACTATTTGCAGAAATCTCTCTAGGTATAGTGAAATTGGTAACTTTATTAAACCTGTAAAATGGCTTCCAAGGCTATGGTCTTTCTTTAGTAAAGAGTAACACCAACAAACTATTCTTGTAATATAATACTTCATAGAGTAACAGCATTTTCTTTCAAAAATGTAGTTTTCATTCTTTATGATAGAAATAATTTAATATCCATGATAAATTAATAATTAGTAGATTTTAAGATATTCTTCATCACCGGTGGCTGGTCTCCATTTGAACACATCTTATATATATCATATAAGAAGAAATAAAGCATGGTAATTTTTTTTTTTTCTTTTTGGCCTTGTTTGTTTGAGCTGACTGGCTATAGAGAACGATTTAACTGCAGAATTTGTTATTTCAGAGATTGATCTGCTGCATACCAGCATGGAATATTTGTTATAATATATTTTGGAGCTTTCTAAATACAATATGCATACCAAACTATCAACTGAGTGATGTTTTCAGATGGAAAATAGGCAAAATACACCTATCCACAGGAACACTATATCTAGCATACCAACTTACCTGCCACAGAACCAAAAATTTTGAGTGCTTACCAACTCATGTAATATTAGGTAATTGGACTTTGTGTCCTTTCTGACAAACCATCTTAAAAATTTTGGCCTGGAACAGTGAAAGGAAAAGTTGCTGTATTGCTAGGCAATCCTTTGGATAGACTGTACTATCATTTTAAAGGGAATTATTTCCCAGAGTGGATCTAATATTTAGCTACAACTAAAGAAATCATATGGTAGATTTACCTGTACTATGTTAGTTAAATTGTTTTTCATCACAACACTGAGTCATCGTGGGGCAAAATTCTCAAAATGCGGGAAGAGATTTTTACAGCTTGATAACTCCTTTGTTCTTTAGAGACAGGATATAGTTTAACTTTATCATTGTGGTTTACTTTTGCTTTCAAATTGTAGAATTTGGCAAAAACACTTTTATTAGTTGGAGATGAAGAGAAAATTATTATTTCATGAAGGCACACCCATGCTGAACTTACAGGAAAGAGAAGCAGAGCTGCACAGCCAGTTATATTGCAAGGCTCATTCCTGAAACCTGAATATCATGCGAGCAGAAAAATCTAGATATGTTATATTTTGAAGAAATGATCTGAAGGCAGTACTATTTGCTTTTTTATCAAAAAAAAATGCATCTTTGTAAATGTGGATTGACTCTTATTGAAACAGGGAAATGAATGCTTGTATTGCAGCCTTAAAGAATCACATATTCACTGCAATATTCGTTTTTTGTAAACTACAGCCTGCAACCTAGCAGACCATGACTGAATGCTTTTGAAAAGTTGTAGATTACAAACATGAAATCACAATTAATATCCTCTAAAAGTAATTTCAGAGCTTTCACATCTTAAAAAAAGGACAATGTGTACTGCTTCACAAGGTAATGTAGCTAATCAAAAAAAGAGTAGAATTAAAGTATTTACATAATGAGCAATTCTACAGAAGGCGATCATCCCCATGTAAGCACTGCTGATTATATCCCACGCTGCTTTTAACAAACTGTACCAGATTGGATCCAGCCATCAGCACTTTCAGAGAATCCTTAAAAGCCTTTTATGGGTCTTTAAATTTATTGTAGAATGGCATTCTTCAGGTAGAATATGCTGGTGAAAGAGGACAGTGTCAACACAAGGTACCAGCAGGAGAAAAGAACGTCAGCGCTTCCGGTAATTCCATACTGGGCTGTACTTGGAGCTGGAAAGAAATGGAAAAGAATAAATCAAAATCTAATTTGTGTCTTTCAAGATCTTAACAATAATCAAAAGGTAGCCGGGTGTACTGGGGAGAACACTGGCATTGGAGTCAGACAGACTTAGGTTCACATCAGGTTCTGCTGTATGACAATGTGTGGCCTATTTGACTAACCTCTCTGAGCTTCACTTTTCTCAAGGGCAAAATAGAAATAATATAATCCACCTGGCAGGGCTGCAGTGAGAATTGGAGATGAAGCACATGTAGCACATTGCACTGGGCTGGACACACACTAAGTATTCAACGAATATCAGCTAACATTATTATTCCTATTATATTCATTGTAAATATTTGCATTAGTAGACAATATTCATTTAGTATATATTTTAAATTTTTATTGAGATATAATTGACTTATAATATTGTTTTAGTCTAAGGTGTACAACAGTGTTGATTTGATACATTTATATATTGCAATGTGATTACTATCATAACGGTAGCTAATACCTCTATCATGTCACATAATTATCATTTCTTTTCTGTGGTGGGGACAATTAAGATCTAGTCTCTTAGCAACTTTGAAGGTATTGTTGTCTATAAACACTATGCTGTGCATTAGCTTTCCAGAACTTATTTATCTACTGATTGTTAGTTTGTACACTTAAACAACAATCTCCCCAGTTTCCTCAGTTCCCAGCCTCTGGTAACCACTATTCTACTCTCTGTTTTTACAAGTTCTACTTTTTTTAGGTTCCACATTTAAGTGATATCATACATATATACATGCATATATTTTTGGATCTTTTTTATTGGCCAAATACTATACAAAATGCTGGAAAAACAAAGAGATTTTCTCTTCTAATACCTTTTCCAATCCTAGGAACATTAGAATTTCATGTGCAAACTGCAGTGACACAGAAAACTGTGTATTTAAATCTGCCTGGCCAAGGGAAGGATGATTTAACAGAGAGTTTTACCAAAGGGGACCATCATTTGGGTAGGGAAAACAATATATTCAAAGGCATGAGGAAAGGAGAGAACACGGCATGTATTCTAGGATCTAAAAGTAGGTTAGTCTTGCTGGACTGTGAAGTTTGAGGCCTAGAGTGGAGAGAATTTAAATGGAACTGTAGACAGATAGAATGACCTTGCCTGTAATGAAAAAAAGTTTAGCTTTTTAGACTGAAGGAGATTTTGAAGAATTTGGAGCTGTTGAATTGTATGATTACATTCATACATTGGAAAGATCACAGTTTTATACATAGAGAAGCTCCTGTGGGCACTTGGCTAACAGTTACGTTGAATTTTCACTGAGAGGTTTCACCTAGAGATTCACCAAGCTTGGGATACTGTGAGAGTCTACTGAATGGATTCCACTTCATTTCACAGAGGACAGTTGCCTCTTTGAATGTGAATTATATTGTGTTACAGAAACTGTCACAGGCATGCTCAGCTTTGCTTGAGACTGATTCTCATTTACCATAGGAATAAGAATAGTAATAATAAAAATTCCACCAACATACTTTTAACTACCTCTTCTTAATGAAACCTGGATTTCATGCGCTGTTTCCTAGTAGGAAATGAATAATGCAATTAAAAAAATACTGTTTCACCCCCAAATTCATAAATCCAGATGCTGTTTTAGTCACACTAAGTTTCAATTACCAACAGCTAGTTTTTAATGGAACTTTCACCAATGACTGTATTTTCATGTTACAAGAAGAATAAATTGTGTTGTTTATAACTCTAAGAAATTAAAGGAGATGAAAGATGCATTGGCCTCTGCCAGTGGGGAGTTTTCTTGACAGTACAATTGTTGATTCTGTGTGAGTGAGATTCAAGGGCTGAGACTACTACTCTTTAGTAAACATGGAGCAAAATCAACTATTTGATGTTTTTATTTGCATCACAAATGAGTTTTAAACAAGGAGAAGATGATGAAGAAAATAAGTCTATTGTTGAACAGATAGCTTTTCAAGTTTTGATATGTAAGAAGTCTAATTTAAAACCACAAAACTCCTTAAATTATTTTCTCTTGTTCAAGACCTAGAATGATGTTTTATTTTTTTAATATAAACAAATATTTAATTGGTCTGTTACCTTCTCAGTGACAGCTATTTCAGAGTTGTTTTTGCTGTATTTTTAAGAATCTTGAGTGCAATAAAACTGGTATAATAATACAGGACTAATAATAAGCAAAGCACATAAAATGATTTCATAAATAAGAAATAGATCTTAAAAGCCAAGCACACAAAGCAAAGATAACATTTTTATATCATGACAATTTAAATAGTACATTAAGTGGGTAGAGTATAAAAGACTCTCAAAACTCCTTACTCATCCTTTAAAATGCATTTTTGGGGCAATCTTTCCTGAATTCCTTCTATTTCTCCAACAAGCTGAGCAGATTACCCTATTGTGTCATTAGGTCACAATATATATTCCTTTTTATACAACTATCATACTGCATTGCAAATATTTGTGTACATATCTATTTCTCTCACCAGACTGTAAACTCTCCTAGGTCATGTTTTATTTATCTTAGTGTTTCCAGACACAATGTCTGGCAAGTTCTGGTACACAGTGGATATTCAAGAAATATCTGTTCAATGAACAATTCAATTAAATAAATAAATAGGTCAGAGTTAAAAGAAGTATGTCTCTCCTACAAAACAGAATCTCTTCTGAAGCAAGCCATTGTCTATAAGCTAGAGAATCTACCATATGCTTTCTTTCATTCATTCAGCAAATATTTATTAAACTAGGTACCAGGGACTGTACTAAGTACTGGAAATACAGTATATAATAAGGTGGGTATGATCCTTTTGTTACTCAATTTCATATATCTCCATATATATTCCTTTTTATCATATACCTTAAATGCCATCTTTTCCTCCAATGTGCCTTTGTCTTCTACTCAGCCTCCTATTGTTTTAGACATGACAAATCTATATCATATTTAAAAATTAAATATTACTTTGTAATTAACAGTATATATATTTTTCCATGGATGTCTCAAATGGATGTATTTTTTAGTTGTTTGTGAATGCAATACTTCCATTAGTCCTAAAATAAAGTAGGAGCCTTTTGCAGCACTGTTACTTGCAATTATCGAATATTATCGAAAATGTACTGTAAAGTAGCTATTGACAATTAGTAGGCCCCAAAATAAAGAGCAAAGTTAGTTAAGGGAATGTGAGGTCAGATATCTAATGCCAAGTCATATATCATGTATCATCTTTAAGTATACATCGAGCATCGTTTTTTGGTCCTGGGAATTGAACACAAGCAAAGATAAATAAAACTCAATCTCCTCTCAGGAAAGTTTCATTCTAGTTGGAGATATAAATAAAAAGGCAAATATTGAACGTTAGGATTTATATAATCACTATAAGGATAATGAATGAACACGGGAGGGCTCCCCAAGGACTCATGGCAGGTAAGTAGTCCAGGCAGCAGACACAATAACAATTATTTTTTACAAAATGCGGTGATATACACATATTAGTACATATATATATCTCACTTAAAAAAACTACAGCATAGTAAAGTAGCCCATTGACTTAGGTATCTTATTATTATGTAATGTTTATCTCATTGACTGATATTTATTATGTGTTTTGGGGGGACTTGTAAACTGAGTGATTTAGAGTACAAGGCTAATGGTACTAAAGTTAGGGGTCTTAGTGCTATTTGGGCCACTTAGATTTGCTTGGCATGTTAAATCCCAATCAGCTATTTAAGAAATTATAGAAAATGATAAGAAATTAAAGAAAATAACTGTTAGCTATTAGAAATTAGCTTTAAGAATCAATTCAAATATCATCTTTAAAAAGTGAAATGTCTTTATAAAACCATATGAGAAATTAACTTGGCATTATATTTAATATCATATTTATATGTCTATCTTTCCGCATTAGACCAAGAATGTCTTCAAGACAAGATTTATTATATGTATATTTTATCACTGGTACAGAACACAGAGTCTAGTACTTAGTAAGTGTTCAATTAAGTATTTGTTGAATGATGATAAAGTTCACATCCATTTCCAATATTATCACCATAAACACATAAGGGGACACAATATCTTGACTTCTTTTTTCAGAAGAATACTTTCATGACCATATTTTATTCTTTCTTCTCTTTCTACTTTTAGACACATTCTTACCTTCTAAGCCTGTACAGATTCAGAATACCTTCCTTCAGCATTTCAGCAGGACCAGGAAGAAAGATCATGAGGCAGATTATAGGGGAAGAGCATGTATCAAACTTTGTAGCATCATCCTCTTGCAGCAAAAGACAGGGAGTGTAGAGTAACCTGGGCCCCCATATATGGTCCTGAATTTGGAGACATCCAGCTATGTCTCTGGGATGGTCAGATCTGTTGTATGTTCCCTGCCATGTTTTTAGTTGCCTGTGAATATCATACTGCTACTCATTCTAAGTAGTAGTAGAAGGGAAAGGGCATGTGATCACAGGTGTAGTTGGGCTATAGTGAGGGTTTGGTTTCCTTCTGAGAGATATGAGAAGCCACAAGACAGTTTCATGCAGAGGAGGCTAGCTGAAATTTTAAAATATACTCTTGACTACTCTGTGGACAGTAGATTGTACTAGTGTAGGCAAGAGTAGAAGCCTACGTTAGCCCCAACCTTCAGGGGTTTCCATTGCCTGTGGAGGGAAGCCAAAGTTGTGTAGCTCAGCATTCAGGGACATCTATTATCTGGTTCTAGTCAACTTATCCAGACTCATACACACTGTTAGCTCCAGTCACATGAGCCATTTTCTAAACACATAGAGTGTTTTCATTATTCCCTGTCATTTGCACATACTATATCCTTAAGCATAAAAGGCGTTACTTCCTATTCTCCTTCTCCACCTATCAAAGTCCTATTCCTCCTTAAAGATCTAAAATACCACCTCCTCCATAAGGCCCCCCCAATCTCTCTAATAAGAATTGTTAGTCTCCTGCTTATAGCCGATTTCATAAATATATCCTTTTTTACTTATAATAAATTATATATATGTATAATATATATGTAGAAAGATATTTATATCTTTCTCTTCCACTGGACTATAAGCATGTTGAAATTATGGCACATTCCTCCTTGTCATATGTGCATTTGTATCTTATATCAAATGTGTTTAACAGATGTATTTTGAATTTAATGTGGGAAAATATTCCTAAATATGATTTGTGTAATCCATGACCACTTTGATAAAATACCCTATTTCAATAGTTGTTCCTATGATTTCTTACTCTTAAGGCAAAGTGTGGAAGGAGGAAACTTCTGTTTCTTTCTTATTACCTATTTAATTGTCTTTGGTTTCCGAGGAGAAGAATGAAGAAAGGAGAAGACATTTAAATTGAGAAAGAAAGGAGAAAGAAAAGGGAAGGGAAAGGAGGAATAAAACAAAAGGGTGAAGATTTAAAACTAAGAGAGAGAGAATGAGAATACCCAGCCCTTGAGCAATGTGTTAGATACTTTCAAGTTTGCCATTTTATTTAAGAAAAAGAAAGAGAAAGAATGAATGAAATGGGGTATGTCAGGGAGGCTACTTTGGTGTGGTTTACAGATCAGAATTTAAAACAAAGAACAGAAAAGGCTGGTTGTTATTCTTCCCACTTTCCTAGTAAAGCTAAAGGCACTCTAGTTTTAAAATATGATCTGCATAATACATGGACGGTAGATCCAGATTTGGTTCAAAGTCCAGCTCCGCCTCTTTCTAAATAGACTAACCTAGGCACGTTTCTTAGCTGTGCTTAGTTCAGCATCCTCATCTGCAAATGAGGATTGGTAGTATCTCAAAAGTGATCATGAAGATTAAATGTGCTGATACATTTAAAGTACCCAGTACAATATTTAACACAAGATAAACACTCCCTCAAGTATTATCTAAACGCTATTCATTTGCTCATTCATTTAGCAAATTTAGTGTGTGCTATGTGGGAGGCATTCTCTGAGTCACTGAGCCAAACAGAAATGCCTCCTGTCCCCATAGAGCTTTCTCTTTAGCTTGAGATGTTTTCCCTGGAACAAGCCTATTTTACGTCATTCTTGATCTATACTTGGATAAATCAATGTATCTTTGGTCTTACAAAGCTGTCCTCCATTTTATCTTACAAAAATATTTATTCTCTTCATTACCTTGGCTTCTTTCAGAGGAGTTTAATTTAATGCCAATTACTGCTAGATAACTGGCCAGTTTCTTCTGGTTTGCAGGCTCCTTGAAAGCAGGGAGTATGACCTCTTCCATTTCTTCTTTTCCTCTGTCTCTTCCCAAGAGGAACAGTATGGTGCATGACCTTGGGTGTGGTTTCAGGGCTGATCTAATGCCAAGTTTGGTTTCAGAGGGGCTCTCAGGCATGAAGCAGAAGTGTGTGGGCTATGTGTGGGGTCCAGGCCTTTGGGATTTCTCCCCGTTGCCAACAGGAAGATCCAATCTGTGCTTTAATACATATCTTACATCTTGTCTAATTATGATTATCACTTCCAATTACTTACAGCTGCTGCATATTATTTTCAGTCTTGGCAGTTTTCCCTTGTATTGCTCCAGTTTTTATTTTTAGGCAAAAGCAAATGTAACTGTGAAATATTTAGTTTGGTATAATACCAATTACTTGCCTAGGCAATTTCCTTAAATTACTGAAGCTTTAACTAAACTAGCTTTGAGTCATATTTTTAAGATTCTTGTTGCAATCTTAGGTAGAGTTATTTAGCCACATTAACTTTGCTTCCATAAGAAAAACCTGTCCTCAACTTACATTTTACTAAGGAAGCTTATACCTTAATGGGAAGTGAACTATTTACACCTAAATTAGATTTCAAATAAAAGAAAGTGATTAACGTGGATTCAAAATAGAGTGTATATTAGTCTACTGAGAAATTATGCACCATGGATTCAACCCAAAACACAGTGCAACTCTGTTTCATTACATACTGTGGGAGGAGTTTGCTTGAAAGATAGTTTAATCCTCTCTTTAGCAATGTCCACCACCCCTTAACACCATCAGCTGGTGTCAGGGATAACACATCAGAGGCTCAGATCACACCCAGATTTTTTGCATCGTTTAATTCTGCCTAAATACTGGGTGGAGATTAGTGGAAGAGAGGAGCACCAGAATGGGATATGCTTTACAACTGTATGTACAACTTTTGATTATGGTGTCTGGATGAATCATGCAAGCCTTAGCACAGGCGACATCATCTTATTGTTCCTTTCTGCACTATTTCTTATGCAATAAAATGGTCCACGCCCTAAGATGGGATGTACTGCATTAAAGACACAGCACAAACCATGTCTTCTCAGGAACCATCCCACACCTATGGAACAGTGATTTCCAGGGGGGAGGGTTTTGTTTGTGTCATTACTGCATGTTCCTATACTATAGACCCTCTAAGATCTTCTTCCTCCCCTGGGATTGGAATTGAGGAATGCCTGAGTAGCACAGCTGTCGTGTGGTAGGGCTACCAATGTATAGATTTTTAGTTGTTTTTACTCAACACACCTTTATTGTGCCATACATTGTTTCCTGAAATACAGAGAAATAAACATAATATAGTCCACTTTTCAAGCAGCTCTCAGTCCTTCAGAGTAAGGCTTAATTTGCGAGCCTCTACAACAGCTAGCTCCACTCGTATTTAGGGAAAGACTTGGGTAGCTGGCTTCGAATTCCTGCCAGTCAGTCTTCTTTTTTATCTTCTTTAGAAGGAATCAGGCTAACAAGTGCACATTTGTGCACTTGTCGAAAATTAGAGGCCTAAGTTTATAGAAAATCTGTATTTCGATACTTATCCTAACATTTTAGATTTTTACTTTTTCATTTGGTCAAAAACTGAATGCCGATCTTCAGAAAGTTCTGACATTTTTTACAAACTGATCCTTCACAAGCATAAAAGTGTACAATAATTTTCACAAAAAGTACCTCCATTTTGTGTTATAAACAATGAGCAGAATGGCTAGAGAAATCACACCATTCCTTTCTCTTTTTGACTCATGGAATTTCCCTGCCAGCTTGTTCTTAGTAACTACTAAGGTATTTCTCCGGCAAACCACCATCCTTGAATCCTTTTCTACTTGCTAAATAGCCATTTTGCCAAAGTTCACAGTATATAATCCTATTTACTCAGCATAAACTACATTAGGAATTTTAAACATATGTTTGTCTCTGTTATTACCTATATTCAGAAATCTGCCTATTTGTAGATAAATACTTTTTTCTGCAAATAACCAGATGAAACTCTCCAAGGCTATTACCTCTAATTTGAGTGAAAGAGAATAGGTAAGCAATCACCCAAATGGAAAGAAATTCTGCTGCCTTTTTTTCTGTCCTTCACAATCATTGAAAAAAAATTTCACTCTGTATTATTCATCAGCATCTTCTAAATGTGTTAGATATTTTTATTTTTTGCAAGTCAGAAGTGATGTACATGAATCTATAGTAGCTCTGTTTTGAAGTATGTTGGCAACAGAGGTAATTTTGTAGAACCCGAAATGGTTCTTTGAACTCGGGCAAAGTCCAGTTTTTCATTCCAGGTTGGTTTGCAAATGGGTTCTTTATAAGTGTCATTACATATTTTGTGTGTATGTGTGTGTATATGTGTTTTAAAAGCTGCCTTTGTTGTGTGAAATATATACACAAACATACAATACAAATTGCCTTGACTATATAGATTTTAGTTTGGCCCTTTAAGGCATCATCTAGCTGAAGAAAGGTTTTACAGAAATAAAAATAGAAACCCAGCTGTGTTCTTAAGGTCACTGATAGTCACTGCCATTAGCTATATCATCACTGTGACATTGCTAGTGTGGTAAAAATGGGTGAAATTGCAAACTGGTAAACATTTTTGCAAGTTGAAGGAGTTTGTAAGATTATATATGTGTGGCTATGTGGATGTGAAATTATTTAAGTTTTTATATAAGTGTTTAAACTTGAAGATTTAATGATCAAATTTTCTTGTTTACTAAACTTTATTCTTTTTATCTTTTGCATTAGGAAGGTTATCCCAAACTAGCTTCTTTTCTGTTATTCTGTAACATTGTTCTCTCAGCATTAAGGATAAAGAATTTCATATGGCATATAGATTATTTTTTTCCAGTTTTTGGAATATTCCATTTACCTTCCAATTTTTTTCTTAGCTTTTCAAATGCAATAAAGACCAGTGATTACCTGGCTCTGTAGTTCTGATTTACTTAAATTGTTCCACTTGTTATGCTCCAGATTCATTCTCAGTTATTCTCAATGATTCTCTAATCATTGCCATTATATTCTGGCTATTTAAAACACCTTAATAAAATCCAGATGCCTTTGTATGGAATTCAAAACCCTGTTTAAACTTTCCCAAAGTTACCTTTCCAGTCCTATTGCTGGCTGTTCTCTGACACAGCAGGCACACTAGGCAGGAAGTCTCTCCATTCTCAGGGCACACCCAGGCCTTTGCTGTATTTGCAGATTTGCTCACACTCTGCCTTCATCTGGGATGGGCTTCTGCATCGCTACATGTTGGAATAGTACCCATCTTTCAATGCTCATCTCAAATGCAACCTGCTCACAAAGTTAGAACCTGTCAGAACTCTAAGGGATACTGGGGATTGTTTAATGCAAACCTTCACTTTGTAGATGAGGAGATGAGGCTGGTAGAGATTGAATGATGTGCTTAAGTCAGAGGCAAAAATAAGACTAGAACTCAAGTATGCTGAATCTCTATGCTTCTACTCCTATGTGGTATTATTAAATTACCGAATTACCACCTAACTCTAGTTGGAATTCATCTGCCAGTTCCTCTTTTGTCCCATAGCCATTTACTTTTACTTATACTTTATCACTCTGGTGTTCATCTCCTTCAATAGAGTCTAAGTTTCTTGAAAACAATGGTAATATTTAATTTACTTTTGTATCACTCACAGGATTTAATCAAGTGATTGGCACTGTCAAAATATTTATTATAGAGAATTATAAATGAATTATTTTAACTTCTGCAGTTTAATGAGGTTTTACTATAAAGCTCAAGAAAAAGGTAATATCATCAATCAATAATTCAGGATTTGGAAACATTGACTACCATTGCAAAGGAAGGTCGGTTCTAGTTTAGAGAAAAGAAGAAACTTGTATTCTTTGATGTCTCTGAAGACATCATACCATAAACATACAGAGTTAAATACACATACACACACACACACACACACACACACACACACACACCCTCCAAGAGAACTGTTAAAGAATCCCTCTTGTCTGTGACGTCTACTTGAATTTGTTAGTTATGGATGGAGACTATATTTATAACAATCAAGCACACCATGTACTAGCTTAGCCCCTCTGTGCCTCAGTTTTCTCCAGCTGAACAAAGGGGATAAAAGTATCTTCCTCATAGTGTTGTTGTGATAGGTAAATGAGCCAAGTAGGTAAAGTGCTGAATACAGTGCTAATTTAAGTGTTCATTAAATGGTAGCTTTTAAGATACATTGGTATTTATACAAGACATACCAACGGAAGCCCCTACCTTGGTCCAAGAAGAAATATCCAAGTTGTTGGAATAAAGTCTTGTGTGCCTCAAAGTCCTATACATTTGAAACAGTAACAACCATACCAAGAATATGCTCCATTTAAAGCACAGCTCTAAAGGTACAGATCAGAAAATTCACTCATTAAACAAATAATACTTGATTACCTATTAATACTTATTGAGCACTTCTATGCCCATTGTACTGTTCTGTGTGCTGGGGTACAGTCTTCGTATATTGGTATAATTCCTCACAGTCCTCTAAGTAGATCACAATACTCTGAACAAACTCTATCCTTTACCCTGCTGGGCTGCAATCCTTGTTTCTTCTACTTGGCATCACCCTCTTCCACTTCCTCCCAATTTTCCAGCCTCTGTATGAAATAATTTTCCAGCCTCTGTATGAAATAATTTTCCTTCTCCTTAAGAACTTAGTTCCAGGGTTACCTCTGTGATAACTTACTTGACCCTTTAACCATTAATTCTTCCTGCCTTGAGACTCCTTTGCATTTCAAACTCCTCTCTCCTGACCTTGCTCACAGACTTGCCACCTCACCTAGACTGAGTTCCTAAAGGGCAGGGATCATGTTTTGTTCATCTTTCTTTGCTTCTCTTTTTCTCTTCCCCAGAGGCTAACACAGTGACTGCTCCTAATAAGAGCTTCATAAATAGCTGTTCTTTTTATCTTCATGAGATAAATTCGCCAAGTATGTTTCACTCACCTTTTGTGTCTTGCCTTACATCGTCTCATTACCTTTTTGTTTTAGCTGGTGCTATGACCACCAGCTGTGTGCAGGGCAAACGATTCTGAGATGCGTTCCACCTGGCTCCTCAGAGGATCCCCAGTGGGATGGAGCCCAGTGACCCACAGCAGGGACCAGCTCAACAACACATTCTTGGACTGGCTTTCCCTCCTTCCCTGTTTAACTTGTTCCAATCTCCCACCACTCTTTCTTGAAATTACTTTCCACAGTAATCACTTATAAGTGAGCTGCTCATTTTGGCAGGACCCAGACAAAGATAACACTCTTCTATGAAGAAGAGAAGAGTAGCAGGTTATTAATACTGTGCAATTTCACATTCCCCCACAGAGCATGGTGCTTTGCACATAATAGGTGTGCAATAAGTTAATTTTGGATAAATAAGTCAATTGAAAGTCAACAATTATCCTATCTCTTTGCTTCCAGTTTTCTTGGCTCACGGTAATTCAGTTGCATCACTTTTTTGAGGTTGGCATTAACTATCTTATTAGGCACATACCCTTAATAATGAAAAAGGGGCCTTAAAATCTTAATTAAATCTGATATTTTTTTCCTCATAGATTTTATCCCAGGAATATTATCCACTGTTTTATGCTACCATCATTTTAGTTTCTGCTACAACAGCAACGTTGCCTAATGAAAGTTCTGTCTCCTATTATACTTCTTAAATATTTTAAAGCACTCATGGTCCTTATTATTTTTTTATGATTTCAGCTATAAAATACTCCTCTCCCTACAACTCAAAATGCTCTTTCCTCAAGCCTCCAGCTTGCCTTACATTTTCTACCTAAAGTGATCCAACTTCTAATATGGGAAAATGGTATATACAACTGCTATGAAAGGAGCCTGAGGACATGCACACAAAAATCACATGCTAGGGAATTCTAGTCCAAAGGACAGTCCAGCAAAGGATGAAAAGAAAAAAGATGACTGCATTTGCATAGTGATTCTAGCAATGAACATATTCTGCAATCTGGATTCATGTTTATTTTAAAGTATGATTAGTAATTTTCTTTCTGGAAAATATAGACAATATGCTGCTCATAACTTTTCTGGACACTAATCAAGATATTGAAAAAAGAAGGGTGGGGATTTTTTCAACTATTAGATCAGAACACCTCACCTCTGCCTCACTTTTATAGATATTGCAAATTTGGCCACTTACATTACTGTTTGAAAGAGTTTTTGACTGAAACTTAAATAAGGCTTCCTGGGACTACATTGATAAGTTATTCAGTCTATCAGCTGATAAGTTTATATCCACAGTCCCTTTGATCACAAAACACTAGGAGAAGCCTTGTCATTTCTTAAGACAAGACTTTATTGAGATTCCTCTACTTTAGCAGTATTTTCAATTATCCTTAACCTAAATATATGCACTTGAACCTCAAACTAGAAAATTAATCTTAGATAAGTCAGAAAATGAATAACTTAGGAATAACTGACTTTTGTACCAGTAATCACATTATTTATTCAACAAGCCTACTGAGCACCTTCTTTGTGACAGTCATTGTGCTCAGGGTTGAATACACAAGGATAAACAGGACCTAATCTGGGCTTTGAGGAACTTACAGTCAAGTAGAAACAAAACATTCTACTCTAGAAGAAAAGGGATGATTTTCACCAAATCAAATATTATTAGAATTCTAGGGTTAAAGGAACTTTGAGATTCTATTAGCCTTTGTCAAACTATAATCAAATCAGAAATCTAGTTAGAGAAAGACATTTTAGGGTTATGCCATTTTAAAGCCAGAAGAATCTGAGGCCTAGAGAGGAAAGACCTACATAGAGAATTAATGCAAGTCTCTAGACTTTGAGTTTGGTGTCCTTTCCAGAACACTGCACTGCCCACATTAATTTATTTAGCATCTTGTTTCACGTTTTTATAGCTCTCACTTGCTTATTAATATTGAATGTATCAAATACAACCTTAAAATGTTTCTAAATAGAAAGTGATAAAAATAATTTTATAGTCTAGTAAACTATACAACAGTGACACACCACTTTAGTCATGTCAATCAATAAGATACAGAATGAGTTTTTCTATATACATGCTAACTATGATACAATTATTTTGAAATATCAAATGTTTGAAATAATTTCTAAGATCTGTAGTCAATGTATGTTTTATTTGCATCTCTCATTAGGTGCTCAACTTGGACTTTTTTCATCCATCCAGCACATGAACCTCATAATAGTTCTTTTCTTTTTTCTTTTGCCTTGAATTAACACATTTTATTGGCAAAAACGAATCACTTGACCACACGTAACTTCAAAGTGGGTGGAGAAATGCCATCTTCCCAAGCTCTCAGAAGAAGGATAATCAAAATATTTGTTTGATAGCCCTAATGATTACAACAGTGCACCCTTATGGTCAACAAATATTTGGTTCACTCTTCTTGTCACATGCAAAACATTCTTGCTCTTCCTGTGAGCAGTTATTAGTCAAAAGAGATAGTTGCTCCATGCATCTTCTTCCCCCCCCCCAGTTTTATTGAGAAATAATTGATGTACATCACTGTATATGTTTAAGGTGTACAGCATGATGGTTTGATTTACATATATTGTAAAATGATTATCACAATAGATTCAGCTAACATCCATCTTCTCATATAGATACAATTAAAAGAAAAGCAGGAAGAAAAGAATAAAACCCCTTCTCCTTGTAAGGAGAATTCTTAGGATTGCCTCTCTCAACAACTTTCACATATGTCATACAGCAGCGTTAGCTATAGTCATCATGTTGTACATTACATCCCTAGTACTTATTTATCTTATAACTAACCATCTTTCTCCAGTTCCTCTTCTACCCACCTCTGCCTCTGATAGCCATAAGAGTCTGATCTCTTTTTCTATGAGTTTAGTTTTTTTCTTTCCTTTTTTTCCTTTTCTTTTCTTCTTCTTCTTTTTTTTTGGTAGATTCCGTATATAAGTGAGGTCATACAGTATTTGTCTTCCTCTGACTTATTTCACTTATCATAACACCTTCCAGGTCCATCTATGTTGTCACAAATGACAAAATTTACTCAGTTTTAAAGTCTGAATAAATTCCATTGTATGTATATATACCACAACTTCTTTATTTGTTCATCCATTGCTGGACACTTAGGTTGTCTCCATGTCTTGGCTATTGTAAACGATGCTGCTCTGAACATGGGGATGTAGATATCTTTCTGAGTTAGTGCTCTCATTATCTTTAAATATATTCCCAGAAGTGGAATTGGTGGGTCATAAGGTCATTTTTTTAAATATTTTGAGGATCCTCCAAAGTATTTTCCATAGTGACTGTACCAATTTACAATCCCACTAACAGTGTACAAGGGTTCCCTTTTTACCACATCCATGCCAGCATTTGTTATCTCTTATCTTTTTGATGATGGTCTAACAGGTGTAAGGTGATTATCATTGTGGTTTAAAATTGCATTTCCCTAATGACTGGTGATGTTGAGCATCTTTTCATGTATCTTTTGGCCTTTCAAATATCTTCTTTGGAGAAATGTCTATTCAGGTCCTTTGCCCATTTTTAAAGTGGGTTACTTATTTATTTATAACTTTTAAACTAGAGTTGTGAGGTATGTACCACTCTTACCATATTGCAGAATCTAACTATGACTATATATTTACCATTACCAGTGAGATTTATGCTACCTTTTTGTGTTTTTATGGTGTTAATTAACATTCTTTTACTTCCACTCAGAGAACTCCCTTTGGCATTTCTTGTAAAGCAGGCCCAGGGGTAATAAACTCCCTCAGCTTTTGTTTGTTCGGAAAAGTCTCTATCCCTCCTTCATTTCTGAATGACAGTTTCACCAGGTATAGAATTCTTGGTTGACAATTATTTTCTTTCAATATTTTGAATATGTCATCCCATTCTCTCCTGGTCTGAAAGGTTTCTGTTGAGATATCTGCCAATAATCTTATGGAGATTCCCTTGTATATAATTTCTCTCTTTTCTCTTACTGCTCTTAAAAGTCCTTCATTGTCTTTGACTTATGAAAATTTAATTATAATATATCTCAGTGTAGCTCTAGTTGGCTTCAATCTATTTGGGATCTTTTGGGCCTCACTGATCGGGAGAGCCTGATGGATCTGGGTCCATTTCTCTTTCCAGATTTTGGAAGTTTTCAGCCATTATTGCTTTATACTTTCTGTCCCTTTTTCAATTTCCCATAATGTGAATATTGTTTCTTTTCATTGTGTCTCATAATTCCCGTAGGCTTCCTTCACTATTTTTTTTTTTCATTCTTTTTACTTTCTGCTCCTTTGGTTAATTTCCAATGTCCTGTCCTCCGTTTCTGATTCTTTCCTGTGCATGGTTGTGTCTACTTTTGAAACTCTCTATTGAATTCTTCAGTTCAGCTATTGTAGTTTTCAACTCTAAGATACCTGTTTTTGTTTGTTTGTTTTGATGGCTGCTATTTCCTTGTCAAACTTCTCATTTTGTTCCTGTATTGTTTTCCTAATTTTGTTTTGTTGTCTGTCTGTTTTCTTATAGTTAAGAGGATTATTCTGAATTCTTTGACAGTTCATAGATTTCCATTTATCTAGGGTAAGTTACTGGAGCTTTATTAGCTTCCTTTGGTGTTGTCATATTTACCGGATTTTCCATGATCCTTGATTCCTTACATTAGTATCTGTTCATTTGAGTAATGGGGTTACTCTTCACATTTTACAAGTTTGCTTTGGCAGAGACAGTTTTTCACCAGTTAGCTCAGTTTGGGTTTATGGGTGTGTTTGCTGGTAAATGTCTTTGAGCAGGTGGGTTCTGCTATTTGGGTCTATTTTGGGTGAGACACCCTTTGAGCTTTGAGGATTGGGATTGGGGAGCATGCCACTGGCTGAGAACAGATGGATAGGACTGCTGGTTTGATCTCCTACCCAAGAGAGGCTATAGGATGGGCTCTGAAGTTGCCTGAATTCTCTGGTCAAGCTTACTAGATGGTCAGGACTGGGTACTCTATTTAGTAATAGATGGGACTAGGAATTAGCTTTCCTGTCCTGGCCTATACAACTTGTTGTTTGGGGGCCTGAATCAGGCCTGAGTATGCACTGAATTCCCTGGGCAGATAAGACCACCTGTTTTGCTCTACACATAGGGGAAGCCATGGGCTGTGCTCTCTGTTCAAGTGCCACAGTGCATAGGACTATTGGATGGGTTCTGCAGCTTCCTGTGTGCTCTGGTTAGGTTCCCTGGTCAGGCAGGTTAAAAGCTGTCTTCAGTGATGAGCAGGGTAGTAAATTAGATTTCCTGCCCAGGCTCAGCAGGAAAAGCAGTTCTAAAAACCTGTAAGCTCTTTGTTGTCTTAGCTCAAGCTGACCCACACCCCAAGTCCCCCAGCTGGACAGGGCCACTGGCTTTGCTTTGCAAACTATAGGCTCTGCCTGCCATTCTCTTGGCTTGAACACTGCTGGTCCACACAGCTTTCAGGTGTTTTCATCAACTCTTCTGGTCAGACACAGCCAAAGACACAGTGAGTGGGGCTATGGCTAGATTATGTCTTGATTCATCAGATTCTCAAAGGTACACATAAAATCAGAAAATTATTTAGAACATCTCTGCATAAAATGCAGGGTTTTGGTTTTTTTCTTCAAATGAAGGACAAGCTTCAGTTTCTTATTCGTGCTTGGGGTCAGGACATGAAAACTTGAAAAATGGAAAAGGGGTTAAAGGAACCATAGATTATTAGAGAGCAAAGCTTAATTTAAAGACAATTAATGTGTTCATTTGGTTTTATTGCAATAACATTTCTCCACCTTCCTAGTATACCGATAGCTAAGAGTAATTGCTAAAGAAATCAGAAAGCCACTTTAAAAATACGTGTTCTAATATACATTTTCCATTTCACACTAAATTTAGTTATGATCACAATTAATAAGAAAATTTAACATCATCCTGGTGGTCAAAATGATTTCTAAATTTCCATGTAAGTTTATGTGTAGAATTTAAGGAAAGCAACCATAATGTCATTTCCTTTCCTGTGTATACTTAGAAACATGTCTTATTATAATAAGGTTTGGGCTACATAATTGCACTTGGGTGTACTTTTATTAATCTTAAAATTAGAAAAGACAGATGATTATTTTCTCCTTTCACCAAAAGGGAAAAGATATTAAATGTTAATATCTCATTGTTACACTTTTTTTTCCCTGAAGATAAAGGGAAATAAAAAGAATGCAATAAGCACTGTGCATGTTCCTAGTAATCTTACCAGAAACTCCTCCTATATTAAACTATTCTTGTCTATCCTATTTAAACTATTCTTCTGATATTCTTCACATATGACCAAGATGATCCTTTGCTAAGTTTAAGCATTATGGCAGCTACCAGCTTAGGAAGAGTAATAGAGCAGCTTTTTCCACATGTGTGAATCAGAAGCAAGAAACTCACCAATAATACAAATAGAATTTTTCATTAAGCAGCATGCCTGTTTATTACAGAGCAACAATAATAAATTTTTTGGATTTCAATTTAACATTGAAAACAAATCCCAATTCCCCCATCTCTTTGATGCAGCTGGCTGCACTGTGCATAATGTCTGGTATACAATGGCAGTGTCTATTGTTACAGAACTGGCTTATTTGTGCATTGAAAGCTTCATTCAAATTTGTATGGTTCAGAATGTTCAATGAAATACACAAATTGACTAGTTCAATATTTCTCAATTTGTCATAGTGGTTTTTATGTGAATGCTTTCCTTATTTATGGCAACCATAATGCCATTTTTATTTCATAGGGAACAAGGCGACAAGTCCCATGAAGTCTCACAGTCTAGTGCGAAAGGCAGGGCCCTAGGTCAAGCTCAAAGTCACTTTTAGGACCATGAAAACCACCTCAGACTAGATCTGGGCTTAGCAGCTATAGAAAACTAACCCATGGAAAGCCTTATTTTATTGTTTGCTGACAATGAAATGAAATATAATAAGGACATATTATAAAAAGGATTTTGTAAGTGAAAGGAAGTGATTGAGAAGATGCAAGGTGAGTGTTGGAAAAGATACTGAAACTTAAACAATGTTGGGAGGAAGGAGTCATTCATCCAGGGAGACCCCATGATTGAAAACATCAGCAGAAGCACAAACATACTCAGTTTGGAGCCCTGCAAATACATGTCTTCACATTGGACATTTTGAGTCGTTTTCTATTCCTAGGTATGTTTACTAAATTATATGAATCTAGTAATTCCAATTATCCTTTGAATATCCACCCTAAAATGCATTTTACACCATTGAATTGCATTTGGTTTTGTTTTTAAGTTACAGAAAAGAAATCTTGAGTCAGTAAATATGGTTTGATCTCCAGGTCACTGAATCATGAAAGAAATAGATTCAAAAAGCTATTTTAAAATAAGGGAAAATGATAAAACCCTGGAAGAAAAAGTTGAACGTCACTATTCCTTAGGTGCTAATTAGAGACATGCTTAATCGCATGTTGTTCGTTTGAAGATATTACCTCTTCATCACTTCACTGGTATGTAGAGATCATTGGTCCTTTTCCAGCTGGTTACACATGATGCTGGGAAAACTAGACTCTTCTACTTGACATAGATAACTTACTATTTTAATTCCTGAGGTGACGTATTTCCAGTGTTAAATACAGACCAGAATAACAATTTCATTATAATTATCAAACATTTGAGCAAGGCAAGTAAAGGACTGCCCAGAGTACTCTTTCTTTTTTTTTTAAACATTTTTTCACTTCATTTTGTTCTCTGATTACATAACTATTACCCCTCCTTTTCTTTTGCAAAGTAAATTGCTTTCAGAAAATTTTTAGTATAAATAATTAAGACCTTCAACAAAATACTGTGAAGTACTGTGAACCTCAATTTTCTGTCTGTAGGATGGGGTTATTAATACCCATGGGTCATTATGAGTGTTAGAGGAGATAACTACTTGTCGTGTATAAATCAGTTTATAAAGGCAATTTTGTTCCAGGGTATAATTCTCAGATGCTGATAATTGGATCTTTAAAGAAAAAAAAAAAATCCCTCTTAAATTGGTTGTCATTTGTGAAACAAAGAATGGTATGTCTTCAGGTGACCAATCACCTCAATCATGGCTGTAAGGTGAATTGTAATGGCCCCAAACTAACTTATTCGGGTAAAATAAAATTCTACTCACTTGGAGGCTCAGTTTTATCTATTAATAATTGGCTTGGTAAGATATCTGACTTCTAAAAGTGTCTTTTATCATTCATTCCTGCAGGCATTTATGGATCCCTATAAGAAATATTTTTTTAGCATCCACACGGAACAGAATTGGCTGGGTATCACAGGTACCCCCCTTCCCCATCTCCCAAGATTTCTATTCCCTGGTTGATCAAGCAACACTAATCTTGGTACTACTGTGAAAGGATTTTGCAGATGTAATTAAAGTCCCAAGTTAGTTGGCCTTAAAATATGGAGATGGTCTGGGTGGGCCTAACCTAGTCTCATGAGTCCCATTAAAAATAGGAACTTTCTGCACTGGTGGCAGAAGAGGAGGTCAGAGACTAAAACCTTGAGGGAGATTTGACTTGATGTTGCTGGCTTGAGGATAGAGGGGCCCACGCGTTTAGAAATACAAGTGATCTTTAGAAGCAGAGAGTAGCCTTTGTCCAACTGTCAACAAGGAAATGAGACCTCAGTCCCATAATCACAAGGAACTGGATCCTGACAACAACCTGAATAAACCTGAAAGTGACTTCTTCCCTGGAGCCTTATAGACACCTTGATTTCAGCCTGGTGAGATCATACATAGAGAACCCAGTTGAGCCATGTTGCACTTCAGGAGTACAGAACAGAACTGTGAGCTAATAAATTTGTGTTGCTTTTTTAAAACCACTACGTTCATGGAAATTGTTTCATAGCAACAGAAAAAGAAAGCAATCATTGATCTCCTTTCATACTGTGACACATCACATAAACTACTGAAAATGATGCAAGGGTTAAAGAGGCAAAAGTTAGAAATGGAAAACCAAAAGACATGTCAAGGTGAAATGACTGAGTGTTAAATAAGCAGCACATATAATAAGTGCTCTTAGTTCCAAGAAAGGTGTTTCACAGTGGGCTGGACTGTTTTGAGTTCTTCCTGGAGTAGGGGGGCACAAAAAGCATGGGAAGGTTTGGCAGGGCAGAATTTCTCTTATAGTTTCAAATAAATCTCTCTTTGATCCTATTTGTCTATCTTTAATTCAAGTTTTTGTCTAGATGACATTCTATAATCCTGTGCTATGTCTGTTCTCCATGTTTCTTACACAGCTTTCCTCACCTTTGTAAACAATAAAAACAAAGCCTCCAATCAGAGACTCCAGGGGTCAGTACCATTGTTCCATTGAGTTGAAAGGAAATAATCATAAGCCACTTATAAATCCAAGATTACTCCAATTCCATGCAGAGCCCTGAATGAGATAATATGTGCATATATGTAATCTCTATCCAGAGTACAAGAAAGCTTGACCAGAAGCCCTGAGTGTACACTTTTTAAATATAAATGCCTTAATCTGAACACTTATCAATGAATAACTAATCCTAGTAAGCACATCACCATGCTCATTTTCTAACTCCTTTGTGGTCAAATAATGAATACAGATGATACAGAAAATAGGCACCATGGCAAATTTGGACAAATAGAATTTAGAGGCAGTGAGAGAAAGCTTAGTCAAGCATAATGGGCACAAAACAAAAACTAAAAATCAGGACAAAAACCATCAAACATTCCCCAGAGGCTCATGATTTCATAAGAGTCTGCCTCTAGAGTCCTTTGGCTTAGTGCGACCTCCTCCTTTTCTAGCAATCACACTCTGACAGCTAAAAGATGTTTGGACTATAACACTCACTATTTACAGTAGCTATTGATGCTGCTAGAATACATACATACATACATACATAAATCAATAAATCAGTAAATAAATATGTAGAAGATAAAGAGTAAAGCCCTGGGTTCATCTTACTTCCCCAAGGTTGCAATCTAATTGTGTTTCCAGTGGGGAAATAGGCACACACACAGTCTCATAAAAAACATTTTTTTTACATACAAAAAGTAAAGCCAACGTACTTTTTTTCTTGTACCATCTCTCCATTTAAACTGCTATTTGCTACTTATCATGCATGAATAGAAGAATGGATGGAATGAACAAAGCATGGATTTTTGTTGTTCCTGTCATGTAAAGTTACAGCAAATAAATTGCACAGAGGAAAGAATAAATGTAGAAATAACCTAAACCTTTTTATGTAGATGAAGTGAAAAAGTGGCCTCCTTTAGAATTGCTTCTTTAGATTATAATAGCAATTTATGTTAAAAGTGACTATGACAAATCAGCCCATAATTTATTTTAAGAAGTCAAACTAGCAAGATCAAGTGTACTGGAGGTGGTATTTCATCTTATCATATTAAAACAGTCTTCCCAAATGTAAAAGATAATCTCAACTGCTGTGTTCTGTAAGCAAGCAGAAAATTATGTTAATCTGATTTCCTTACTATGCATTTGCTATCTCTTTAAAGCTTACTAAATCATATCCAGATTTGTAAACACAAAAGCACTGGATCCAAGATACATTTGCTTTTCAAACATTCAGAATGAAAAAAGGTATTTTGCAAGGTGTAATTGAAAAATTCCTATCTGTTTTCAAAAGCTAACAAATCAACGGTTGTGTGAGATTAAAAAAAAATACAAAACATCACCTCTTAACTTGTTATGGGCTTAATTGCTTCCTCATAATGGACTGTGACAATGTGATTGCAATAAGAATAGCACCTGCCTTGAAAATCACATATCAAAGAGATGCCAGGGAGGAGCAGGAAACCCACACAGCAGCCATGTTGAAGTTCTTCATCTACCCCTTAGTTTGCTCCACTTCTTACCCACCTCCTTTAAGCCTATTTAGACTCATTGCCTGAATAACTGGTGTTTATTCTGTTAGCTCACTTAAAAATGTCTGCACCTGTATGAGACAGGACTTCTAAGTCCGAGACTTCTAAGACATAGAGGCACATGCAAGTAGGTGGGTATTTATCTGAGCCCAAACTCAGAGATTGTCTTCCTTACAGACACAGAAGCCCCCTGCATATGGTCAATCTGCTCTCCTGTGTGAGAGAAGACAAAGCCTGTGAGCCAGATTGCACAAACATCTCAAGTCAATAACCATGCCGAAAGGGTGGATTATCCTCATTCTTCCTTTGATATGAGGAAGAAAATTCTTTGATATTAAGGTTAATTGGTTAAGTTCATTTCTATTATGGATTTGCATTTGTTTGCATTAACGTAGCTTAATCTTTTCATACATATACATCTAATGCTATGCATTCTTTCACCAATAATTTATTTTGTATTTAGAGCAAGAGAGGAAATCCTTTAATTTTTCTAAGAGGAGTTGACCAAGGACAATAAATCAATAGATTAAAAGATATTTAACTTACTACTAGCTATGTTTCAGTTAATAGAAATGTATAGTATTTCATGCACCTTTTAAAAATGAGAATAATAAAAACATACTCTGTTTCCAGTTCCTGGCATACAGGAGGTAGTTAAATGTTTGTTAAGCAAATGAATAAGCAATAAATTCAGTAAACAAACAAACATACATTTTGGTTCTATGTTAATGAATCGTGTCAACTGTAATAAGTTAATACTCCATCCTAACTCTAATACCCTAGAATTTTAAGTGATAGATTGATTCAATGACATAAAGAGAGTAAAGAAAGAGTGTTCTGCACTTAGATATGGTATGAGCCATACAAAGAGAATGGCGAACAAAAACAGTAGGAGAAATAATAATGAGAGATGTGCTTAAAGGAAATTATGCAGCCAAACATAACACATAGAGAAACTGACAACACCTCCCCGCCCCACCCCCAAACCCCTCATACGTACCAACGATTCAGAGACACACATAGACACTTATTGAAAGGGCAAAGGGATACTGAGAAATATTATTATGGGTGGAGAGGGAGACAGCCCCAGCATGTGTGTTTATAGGATAATGCTCCAAAAAAATTGCAAGTTTCCTCTTGTATCTTCACAGCTGAAGATATGAATGGCAACATCAGCATTTGGTGCTTGCCCTTCTGGCTAGATGACATTAAGCTGGGTGCATGTTTAGCCTGGGGGCTGAAGGTTTTCACACCTGCTGTAAAGGCAGTCTGTGTTCAGTCACATCGTAAATAGCACACATGCAGTAGCAGTGTTCAAACCAAAGCTTCACAAAAATAAGACTTGCCTTTATCCATAAAACTGCTGTAATGGTAAGGCACTGAGGATAAGCTCTAATAATTTCAAATGCTGAGGACATATCGTCAGTGCATCAGTGAAATACACAGCTAAAGAGAAGGAATAATTTGCATATTTGGGTATCTCTGGGACAGAACAAAATAATAAGTAGGCCTACTGTGTTTAAATATTGTTCTAAAAACTTTACATATATAAAAGTATTTTATCCTCACAACAGTCTATATTATTTTCTCCATTTTATATATAGGGAAGACTGATACACATAAGCATTGGAAATCTGTTTTAACCCAGTCTGTGTGACTTTAAGATCTTTGCTCTTCACCATTTTACTATGCTGCCCCTCAAAGATATAAGCACAAAATATAAAGGTTAAAACAATTTAGAATAAGATCTGCCATTAAAAACAAACAAACAAAACAACCTTTGGAGTTTCTCTAAGAAAGAAAAGGATACTTTAAAAATCGTTATCACCTACAGGTAATAAAGCCTTTTTAAGACTTCTCTTTTACAAACCAGTATGAAGTAAGGAGAAACCTTGGCGTGATCAACATATAACTTTTTGGTTCTATTATTCAGAGGTAACATCTGGGTAATTTTAGAATTTTTTTCATAAACTGCATTGACTAGAACTGCTGATACTGGCAAACATAGCCATGTTATTGTCAATGAACTTAGATTCAGTGAACAATCTATTTCTAAAGAAGGAACAAACTACCACCTAATATTTAAATAAATTATTTTACAAGTCAGGAATATACATCACTATGTACCATAGCAGTTTTTATTATTTTTAAGGTAAAATTAAGACCAAAAAAAAGGGCTAAAAGACATGTAAATTCTAACTTGCATTTCATTTTTAATTCAAATTCTCGGTGGATTGCACAATGAAATCCTTATCAGTGAAAGATGGGCTGAGTAAAACTTCTTCTTGTTAGTAGCTTGAGCCAAATCACCTAGAGCCCATGGCCTCTGAGGCAATCTGTCTAGAAAGCCATCCATCCAAAACTTTCTCCATCTGTTAAGTCCACTGTACAGTGCATACCATTTTGCTCTTGCCCTGGGAGCTCTCTAGCCATTCTTAGACCCATCCATACCCCATTATCCTGCAGTCAGACAAACGACAGCAATTATAACATCTTGGTAGGGATGACATACTATGGCATGGTTGAGAAGGCCCTTCCATTTAAAAAAACACTGTTTTGTAGTGCTTAAAACTTTCCAAAGATATTCTTCACATGGAAACTTTGTGTTTTCTTTGAGCTCAAAGTGAATCTGTAAGAGAAATATTTAAGAGACCTGTTTTGTTTTAAAGTGAAAAGATCCTTGTGGGTTACCCTTACTTATTTATGAAGGATTCACTGGGAGGGTAATTTACACTTATTATTCAACAAAGTGTGTTGTGGCCTATAAGGTTCAAGGCCCTTTGCCAGCCTCAGTCTTGGTCTTTCTTCTCAGAATACTAATTTCCTGGAAGGACAGGTAAAGCAAAGGCACAAGTAAATGTTACAGAAGTGCCAAGTCCCACTTCTCCTAAGACTGCAGGGCCACCATTCATGACCAGTACTGCAGTATCAAAAGGAGACAATGTCCTTCTGTTCCACTTGGACAACTCATTTCTGAACAATGAAACTGTTCCATCAGGCTTTGGCCACTGTGGCTTCTGATTCCTGGTTTGAAGACACTTTTCATCTCTGCTTTGACTCTTTGGTCTCATTTGGATCTCAGCTCCTTTCCTGACTTGGCTCCTTCTCCTGGGTTTTGCCCTAATGTATCCTTCTTCTGCAGCTCTCTGCTCTTTTATTTTGGGACTCAACTGGGTGACTGGGAGATGTATTGTGCCTTTTTTCTTGTTTTTATTTAAAATGAAATTTCATGTTTTAGATTCTTTCCAATGGAATTGAAATTTCTTATACTTAAAGTAGTCATACCATATTTTCACTCTAAAACTCTTAGATTATCCAGATGTGCCAAAGTTTACAGCACAGAGTTGCTTATAAACCATCCAAATTTTAGCTTGGTAATGCAGAAAGTGTATAATTCACACATTTCAGCTAAATTTTCATAAGTGGTGTGTCATAGCTTTTTACAGCTGTGAGCCTTATAAGAATAAAAATAGGATCAATTATTTTTTTGTAATCAGGCAATAGGTACATATTCCCTGGCATTGTTTAGATGTACTCAAAACCCCCCAAAACTGATTTTAAAGCAAATAAAAATGTCTCTGAAAATATGATGCAGCTATAAATCATGAATCCAGTTTATATAATGTTAAAATACACAAAAATATAGTTTGAATAAAGTAAAAAATGCTTGTAAGCTTCCAATTTTTCTAGTGAAACATGAACTAATGGAAGAAGAGGAGATGAAAAAGGACTATCCAAGATCCTACTACAGAACGTTGGTGATCAAGCCTCCTCATTGCTTCCAATATTTTATCCACTGACTATAAAATGCCAGCTCTAAAACCAGGCTTGTAGTTAGCTTGTCTGATTAGAAAACTCTCTTTTAAATCTTTCAAAGTTTTCTTCAAGTTGAAATCAAATCAAGCATTCTTTTTATCTAAATGGACTCATATTATACCATATCAGAAATAATTTTAGAGCTAAAGGCTAATTTGTAGCCCTAAAAACAGAGTTAATCATTTTGAATTATACTCAAAAAAAAATAATAATAATAATAAAACAGCTTATAGAAATTCTATACTTCTATTTTGGAGGTATTTTATCTGAAGGGAAGAGGATCAATGTTTCTTCTCTTTCATTCATTCACCCATTTGTCCAATTAATCACTCATTCATTCATTCATTCATCCATTCATTCAACATTTATTAAATACCTACTATTACTCCAGTACTACTTAAGCACTAGGGATACAGCAGTAAACAAACAAGTTTCTTGCTAGCAGCGAACTTACATGTGGGCAGGAAAAGGGAGAACAATCAGTCAAATGTCAGGTGGTGGTGATGAGTATTAATAGGATAAAGGTGGGCTTCCCTGGTGGTGCAGTGGTTGGGAGTCTGCCTGCCGATGCAGGTGATGCAGGTTTGTGCCCCAGGCCGGGAGCGGCTGGGCCCGTGAGCCATGGCCGCTTGAGCCTGCGCGTCCCGAGCCTGTGCTCCGCAACAGGAGAGGCCACAGTGGTGAGGCCCGCGTACCGCAAAAAAAAAAAAAGAGAATAGGATAAGGGAATAGAAAGTGAATGGGAGGGAAGGGTGCTATTTTTTGTATGATCGGGAATTTGGAGATTTTTGACTAGAAATTTGAATAAAGTAACAACATGAGCCATAAAAAGACTTGAGAAAACTGTATTAAACAGAGGGACCAATTAGCACTAATGCCCCAAGGCAGGAGCATGCTTGGTGTGTTTAAAAAACAGCAATAAATCAGAATGGCTGGAGTACAATAGGAGAAGCCGGTGAGAGAGTGTTTATGAGAGTTAAGGGTATAGAAGTGGGGACAATATTATACAGGCCACAGTGGGAACTTTGAATTTTATTTTTAGTGAGACAGGAAGCTATTGGATGGTTTTGAGCAGAGGAGGACAAGTTTTAAATATATCACTCAGGCTCTTTGTGGTAGAGAGTAGATTAAGATGAGGAAATGTGGGAAGTAGGCAGATGAATTAGGAGTCCATAGCAGTAGTCCAAGTGAGACATGTTTTAGCAGTTGTCTTTAAAAAATCTTCAAAGTGGACACCAATCACTGTGCTTCACATTGCCTTAAAACTTCCCTGTGTAATAAAGAAGTATGTGTGTCTGAGACAGAGAGATTGTCTTTCTCTGCAAGCTTAAAGGTTTGTTATTACTGGTAATAGGCATGGCAGGTATCTATATTCCAAAACAACTTCATAAGCAGATGGAAATAATTGAAAATATATTTTAGTAAAAAAATATTTTTTAGTGAAATACATTTTAAAAATATTGAAGTCATATTGAGGTTGAATCAGTAATGAGACAATAAATTAGAAATAAGTGCTGTTTCAATGGCTGGTCAAAGTGTATTTATATATATTCTTAACTATATGTTCATTCATAAAGCTTTAAACACAAACTGT
Organism: Orcinus orca; assembly: GCF_937001465.1. NCBI lineage: Eukaryota > Metazoa > Chordata > Mammalia > Artiodactyla > Delphinidae > Orcinus > Orcinus orca. The sequence goes on along the minus strand of NC_064559.1, from coordinate 151,151,849 downwards.
AATAGCAGTCCTACAAACATTGTAGGTATATGATGTTGTAAATATATGGCTCGGAGAAACAAAATAATTTTTTAAGAATATGAAATATATTTACCTGTATAAAGTTAATCAGTAAAAATAATGAAAAAATCCTAACATTTCATTTCCATGAAATGCTTAGAGTAGGCAAATATATAGAGACAGAAAGATGAGTGATTGCTTAGGGCTGAGAGGGATGAGAGGTACGTGTGGGGATGATAGCTAGAGGCTACAGGATTTCTCTTTCATGAGTGCTAAAAGTGTTCTAAAATTGATTGTGGTGATGGGTGCATAACTCTGTGAATGCATATACAGTTGATCCTTGCCCAACACGGGTTTGAATTGCACGAGTCCACTATACACAGGTTTTTTTCAGTCAGTACTGTAGCACTACATGATATGAGGTTGGTTGAATCTGTGGGTGCGGAACCAGGGATTCAAAGGGCCAACTATAAAGTTATATACGAATTCTCAGTTGGGCAGGGGGTTGGCCACCTTAATCCCTGCATTGTTCAAGGGCCAACTGTATTAAAAACAATAAAATGGTACACTTTCAATAGGTTAATTGTATGGTGTGAATTATATCTTAATAAAGCTGTTACCCAAAAGATAGTGATAAAACTGATGGATGCAGTCTCATCTATATAAAGCAATGGTCACATAATTCATGTTTTATTTTACATAATTTGTGTTAATTGTGAAAAGCTAACATATCAGTGAGCCAAGACATTAAAGTGATTCTGTGCTAAATTTCTTGAGAATGTTTACAAACTTTCTGTGCACTTTGCATTTGTGAATGGGTATGTTCATCTATGTATTTTATATTATCTCTGGGAAAATTGGGGAGAAGGGGAGGTCTGATTGAACATGAATTCTTTGGAAAGGAAAAAGTATCACTAATCATTAGTTGACTATCATCTATCGTTAATTAACTGCCCCAAGAAAATTAAGTGTCTGAGTTTGTGTTTGTCTTAGATATGTCTAGAAGAGTTATTTGAAGTATCCTTAGGGCTCATGGTAAATTTCTGGCAAGGAGTGCTCTCCAAGACAGGCATTGAGAAAGAATGACTTTCTTTAAGTTAAGAAAGACGATCTATAATGAACACATACTTTCTGAAGCAACACTGCCTTCCAGAGGCTTCTTAAGAATTCTCATTATTAGTAATAAACTTTTATCTGGAGATACTTTCTCACAGGGGCTGCATGCTCTGATGGACATGGTTCTTATACCTACTTCTATTACCAATAGCTGTCAATCCATGGTTCAAAACAGCTACCTACCAAATTACAGTATTTGTTGAGAGTTTTAATAGTAATAAGATCCATCCATGTAGGTTGTCTGGATAGATTTGAGGATGCACAAATATTATTTATGAGCCTTTAGTCAAAGACTGCGAGCTTGGTGGTGTACAAATGACAAAATAACAGGTGTTCTGATATCTGGGGTTATGCTTACATTTTGCACCAAGAATTAATGGATCTTATGCAGAGGTACTTAGAACTGCTTCTTGTGAAAAGTACATCTGTACTTACATCCAAACTCCTATAATATTTCCCTATCATGAAGCATTTCTATCAGATTAAAATGATACTTCAAATGTGATGATTCCTAACACCATTTTCTTTGTGGTGCTGAAAAATTACCCTGCATAATAAACTCTCTAAACAAACATAATTGCTTTCTCATCCCACTGAAAAGAAGGATAAGAACTACTTTCAGGGAAATAAATTAAAGGGTTTGTTGTTGTTGTTTTGTTTTGTTTTAGGTTGAAAGAGTACCTGGGCACAATAATATTTTGTACTGGTTTGGAGCACCAGACAAAAGAAACGGCCCTGGATTAGGGTGCTGTGATGAACTGGTCTCAATCCAAGCTCATAATTCAATGAGGTTGTCAGTGAAGCCTAGACATCTCATACAGACTGTCACAAGTGAAATGGGGCCAGACAGTCTTGAGAGAGCACCTAGTCCCACTGGATGCTATTATGGCTAGAACCTGAATGTGCTGATGTGGAAGATGGGCAAGTGTCCCTGGCCAGTGATGATGCAGTGGAAACCTGGACTGTTCTTGGTACGTGCACAGGAAGAGCAGGCTGTAGAGGCAGGAACACATGTGGACAGGTGCTTACTTATGTGTCTGGCTAAAGTATGTTTCTTTTTGTCCTGCCCTGACCAGGAAATAGCTAACTGTTCACTATCCTTAGCCTCAAATTCACACTAAAATTAAAGTTCCCCTACAGACTTTTCTGAGTGAACAAATCCCCAAATTCCATTTTCTGGAATCTTCACTCCCGATTTCATTTTCTGTCACTGTTTTTGTTTTGTTTTGTTTTTTGTGGCCTCTCCCGTTGCGGAGCACAGGCTCCGGATGCGCAGGCTCAGTGGCCATGGCTCACAGGCTCAGCCGCTCCGCGGCATGTAGGATCTTCCCAGATTGGGGCACGAACCTGCGTCCCCTGCATCAGCAGGCGGACTCTCAACCACTGTGCCACCAGGGAAGCCCTCTGTCACTGTTTTTATTCTTCTGCAAACTACTTCAATTTTTAAAATTTTTTTATTTATTTTTATTTTTTAACATCTTTTTGGAGTGTAATTGCTTTACAATTGTGTGTTAGTTTATGCTTTATAACAAAGTGAATCAGCTATACACATACACAAACTATTTCAGTTAATGATGTCTTTCAAGCACTATATAGGGCTGTAATCGATTCTGAGAAGGGCTCTGTGTTTTAGAAGATGAACTCATTTTACGGAAGCAAAAATTGAGAAAGGTGAGTGGGAAAAGTAACTCTGGAGGAAGGAGCAAAAGTGTAAAGTATGACTACAATTTATTTGTTGGGTTTCTAGGCCTTGAATGGAATTTCACCATGTTACCTTTTCTCTCAATAAATTTTAAAATATACTGAAATACTTCCACCTAACATTGATGCCATATGTTTCCCTTACCATGCTTTATTAAAGGTCCTAAACAGGATGCTGGCTGAGAGATTCTTATTTTTTCTTGTATAGGCTTCCTTAGCACTTCTCTTCATTTCTTAGGAAAATTAGTGCTTCCTGCATTGTTTTATTATTAGTATCCATTTCTGTTCCCTGATTTGTAAGCTTATTGAGAATAGGTGTCATGTGTCATCTACCACTGTTTCGCTTACAATACCTATCACCATGTCATGTACCAGTAGGTACTAAATATTTTTGAGTGACTAAAATAAGTGCCAAAATATATTGCACATTATTCTACAAGTAAATTAATACATTTTGTTAGTTAATAAACACAACAACTGATGATTTATTATGAAGTGAGAAATATTGAATTATCAGTAAATTCTCAGGAGCGTTACTTGTCCAGGTGTAATTCTGCATTAATTGCTAACAATCAGAACGTGTGATAAAGCAGTAGTTGCTATTTGATGAATATGATTTATTTTGGTTAGAGATCTATCTCCAAAATATAATTTCTATTTATTTTCATCACATAAAAGTATAGCTGGTCTCTGATATATGAAAAAAAATCTACAATAATTTACATGTTGAGGTCACTTCTCATTACTTTTTTAAAATGAGGTTTTTAGAAGACTCATGGATAAAGATTTTATTCTGAAAAGGATACTAATAAATCCTTTAGATTCTTGCCATTTCAGTGTGGTTTGGGCACCAACAGCAATCAACATGACCTGGAATTTGCTAAAAAGGTAGATCAGACCTCATCCCAGACTACCGGATCAGAATGTGCATTTTAACAAGATTCCTGGGTGATTCAAATGCACATTAAAGTTTGAGAGGCACTACCTTAGGTCTTTATTTTTGTCATTGGAATTAGAAATGTCATATTTATAGAACTGAAAGAACCAAATCTTGTTGTGTCTGAATTTGATTGGCCCTATAACCTCAATCAGCTTAGCTGATGCAGGTGAGCGGCTTAGTAAGGTTTTGAATATTAATGCTTCCATATGATCAGAATCATGGAAACATATTGGTCACCTATATTTTGAAATGGGATAAAGCAGTCAGTTAAAAGGTAGCATTTATAGGGTGCTCGCTGTGTGCAGAAATTTAGGTGAGGGTCTCCAGGTCATCACAAATGAATATGTTTCTTGGAAGACATGCTTCCATATTCATCACAAATGAATATGTTTCTTGGAAGACATACCTACAGCTGAATATAGGACACATAGGTCCAAAATCATTATCATACAAGCGAGGCCAGAATATACTTTTCCCAGGCAAAATGCATGGTCCTGTCTGGGACTGTGGTCAACCACACGACCAATGTGCTGTGTGATTAACAATTACTCAGAAGTAAAGTGAGGATATCAACTATTTTGGAATTAGTGTGGCAGAGTACAGAAAAGAGTCAGGAATCCGAAGAACACAAAATCATATAAATTTGCACATATCCTGGTGTGGTAGATTGTATTATTGGCCCCAGTGCTTTAGTCCTCTCTGTATCTGTGCCCTTTGCCATGTAATTTTCAGGGCCTCCCACTGTGGGTAGCATGTACTTCCCTGCCTCATGACTTTGGTTCAGCTATGAGACTTGCTCTAGTCAGTGACATGAGATAGAAATGACAATGTGCCAGTTCTGACCCTCGGCATCAGAAGAACTTAGTGAATTATGATGAGCACAAGTGCATGAACTGAGGCTGGGGAGATGAGCAGAGGTCAGAGCAATAGTAATAGAATTGGATTTTACTTTTAGTGATCACGGGTTTTTAAGGATTCCCATTCTGCTAGTAGCATAGCTGTCTGAATGCATGTTATTGTCTATATTAGATTTTTAGCTCCTTGCAGATGGGAATCTATATTACCTATCGTTGAATACTTCCATGGAAGCCCATGGTGGGTATTTGGTAAATATGCCAAGAGGTAACTGAAATGGTTACATGTGTTAATATGCTACCAAGAACACAAATATGGGCAAGCATTTACAAAAAAAGAAAATCCAATCAGAGGGGGAAAACCCTACAAAATTACAAAAGACTGTTTTATCCTACCCATATCTTTTGTACTTTCTGATCCTTGAAGATGGGAATCTAAATTTTCCAACAATGAATATCCTCCATACTTAGCGCAAGGTTGATATTTGGTAAATATGTCAGATAGTAACAAAATGGGTACATGTAATTTATAAGTCAATGTTTTTTAAAATTGCTGATTATTACATCTTATAAAAGAAACTGAATCATTAAAAGTATAGGTGCTCATTTACCATGTTAGAAAACACATTTCCATGACTTACCTTGAAAAAAACATACTTCTACATAGATGCATTAGCAAATAGTAATTCCACTTGTTACATGAACATTCCAATATGAAGCATTTGAAAATACTTTAAATGTTTAAAATAACTTTAAAAAAAAAACCCTGGATATTATATGCTTCTTTTTTTTTATCTTCTATAAGCAACACAGGAAATATTTGCTGTTATTAAGTAATTAGACATTATAACCTCACATGGCACCATCCTAGCAACCTTTTAAAATTGCAGTGGCAGTAAGCCAGGGTAATGGAAATTAGTCATGGTTAGAAAAGCTTAAGCCAAAAAGGTGAGACAGTTCGGAAACAACACCAGGAATCCCTCTACTGGTCATTGTTTTGGTAGAAGTTTATGGTTGACTCCCACCTTTTGTCAGAAGCATTTGAGGGTTACTTTGAACAGTCATCTTCCTACATGTTAAAGAGTCTGAGGTTTCAGGAAAAATCTTATGTTCCTTTTCTCCCTCTGTTCAGGACCCTACTGCGTTCAGGTTAATCCGTGATATCTACACTCTAAGGCTCAGCCCTCAGTGGGAGATAGGTGGAAAGTGGGCAGAACTGATGACTCCCACCACTGAGTGGATATTTGTTTTCCTTGAACTTCCTGGTGGATCTAGGGGCAGGTGGATCTAGGCTGGCAATTTTACCTACTGTGTCCTTTCTTTTCAGCTATATAAATTCTTAGTTATTTATTTATGCAACCAATATTTACTGGATGTTTATTTACCCTTGAAATTCCTTTGTGAGCCTCTTCTCTACCAGGGAGGCTTCAATGACCACTCTAGATCTCAATGATCCGTTCCTCCCCACAACTGTTCCAGCCTTTATTGCCTATATTACTTCCTTGACACTTAAAGAGGAATTGCCTTAAAATGCCTTCTGTTTTAAGTTAATATTAAAACCTTTCACTAGATCTATTTTTATTAACTATATATTATCTTCCCAATTAAAATGTTGCTGAGGGACAGAGACAGTTTCTCATCTTTCTTTGTGTGTCCACAGCACTTAGTACAAAATAGCCATCAAAGCATTTTTGTTGATCAACTGCATAAATGAATGACTGAGTGGCTTTGTGAGGATCTTCATTAATTCTTTCATTAAATTATATAGTGCTTGTTCTTGTGAAGCTCATATTATAATTGGAAAAAACACACATCCTTGTATTTCTATCACTTGGAAATATTTCATCTAATTCTAATAATTTTAATAATTTGTGAGAAACATACATTAGCTTACTTTTTTTCTAATGGAGTTAGTAATATTCATTTGATGTTTACAGTTTATAGAAGATGGTAATCTACAGCCAACACTTGATTAACTGATGTATAGAGTTTCTAGATTTTTCATTTGCACCTTCAGCTGTGTGGGAGGATAAAAATGAGTAGTTAATTTCAATTTCTGTTGTAAAGAATTGTTGTTGTACAATACACTAGTTAATAATGAAGTGATCACTGAAGAAATCAAAGAGGAAATCAAAAAAAAATACCTAGAAACAAATGACAGTGGAGACACAATGACCCAAAATGTATGGGATGCAGCAAAAGCAGTTCTAAGAGGGAAGTTTATAGCAATACAATCCTACCTTAAGAAACAGGAAACTTCTCAAATAAACAACCTAACCTTGCACCTAAAGCAATTAGAGAAAGAAGAACAAAAAAACCCCAAAGTTAGCAGAAGGAAAGAAATCATAAAGATCAGATCAGAAATAAATGAAAAAGAAATGAAGGAAATGATAGCAAAGATCAATAAAACTAAAAGCTGGTTCTTTGAGAAGATAAATAAAATTGATAAACCATTAGTCAGACTCATCAAGAAAAAGAGGGAGAGGACTCAAATCAATAGAATTAGAAATGAAAAAGGAGAAGTAACTACTGACACTGCAGAAATACAAAGGATCATGAGAAATTACTACAAGCAACTCTATGCCAATAAAATGGACAACCTGGAAGAAATGGACAAATTCTTAGAAATGCACAACCTGCTGAGACAGAACCAGGAAGAAATAGAAAATATGAGCAGACCAAACACAAGCACTGAAATTGAAACTGTGATTAAAAATCCTCCAACAAACAAAAGCCCAGGACCAGATGGCTTCACAGGCGAATTCTATCAAACATTTAGAGAAGAGCTAACACCTATCCTTCTCAAACTCTTCCACAATATAGCAGAGGAAGGAACACTCCCAAACTCATACTATGAAGCCACCATCACCCTGATACCAAAACCAGACAAAGATGTCACAAAGAAGAAAACTACAGGCCAATATCACTGATGAACATAGATGAAAAAATCCTCAACAAAATACTAGCAAACAGAATCCAGCAGCACATTAAAAGGATCATACACCGTGATCAAGTGGAGTTTATTCCAGGAATGCAAGGATTCTTCAATATATGCAAATCAATTAACGTGATACATCATATTAACAAATTGAAGGAGAAAAACCATATGATCATCTCAATAGAGGCAGAGAAAGCTTTCGACAAAATTCAACATCCATTGATGATAAAAACCCTCCAGAAAGTAGGCATAGAGGGAACTTTCCTCAACATAATAAAGGCCATATATGACAAACCCACAGCCAACATTGTCCTCAATGGTGAAAAACTGAAACCACTTCCACTAAGATCAGGAACAAGACAAGGTTGCCCACTCTCACCACTCTTATTCAACATAGTTTTGGAAGTTTTAGCTACAGCAATCAGAGAAGAAAAAGAAATAAAGGGAATCCAAACTGGAAAAGAAGAAGTAAAGCTGTCACTGTTTGCAGACGACATGATACTATACATAGAGAATCCTAAAGATGCTACCAGAAAACTACGAGAGCTAATCAATGAATTTGGTAAAGTAGCAGGATACAAAATTAATACACAGAAATCTGGTGCATTCCTATACACTAATGATGAAAAATCTGAAAGTGAAATTAAGAAAACACTCCCATTTACCATTGCAACAAAAAGAATAAAATATCTGGGGATAAACCTACCTAAGGAGAGAAAATACCTGTATGCAGAAAATTATTAGACACTGATGAAATAAATTAAAGATGATACAAATAGATGGAGAGATATACCATGTTCTTGGATTGGAAGAATCAACATTGTGAAAATGACTCTACTACCCAAAGCAATCTACAGATTCAATGCAATCCCTAGCAAACTACCACTGGCATTTTTCAGAGAACTAGAATAAAAAATTTTCACAATTTGTATGGACACACAAAAGACCCTGAATAGCCAAAGCAATCTTGAGAATGAAAAATGGAGCTGGAGGAATCAGGCTCCCTGACTTCAGACTATACTACAAAGCTACAGTAATCAAGAAAGTATGGTACTGGCACAAAACCAGAAATATAGATCAATGGAACAGGACAGAAAGCCCAGAGATAAACCCACGCACATATGGTCACCTTATCTTTGATAAAGGAGGCAAGGCTATACAGTGGAGAAAAGACAGCCTCTTGAATAAGTGGTGCTGGGAAAACTGGACAAGTACATGTAGAAGTATGAAATCAGAACACTCCCTAACATCATACACAAAAATAAACTCAAAATGGATTAAAGACCTAAATGTAAGGCCAGACACTATCAAACTCTTAGAGGAAAACAAACGCAGAATGCTCTATGACATAAATCACAGCAAGATCCTTTCTGACACACCTACTAGAGAAATGGAAATAAAAACAAAAATAAACAAATGGGACCTAATGAAACTTAAAAGCTTTTTCACAGCAAAGGAAACCATAAACAAGACCAAAAAGACAAACCTCAGAATGGGAGAAAATATTTGCAAATGAACCAACTGACAAAGGATTAATCTCCAAAATTTACAAGCAGCACATGCAGCTCAATAACAAAATAACAAACAACCCAATCCAAAAATGGCAGAAGACCTAAATTTCTCCAAAGAAGATATACAGATTGCCAAGAAACACGTGAAGGAATGCTCAACATCATTAATCATTAGAGAAATGGAAATCAAAACTACAATGAGATATCATCTCACACCGGTCAAAATGGCCATCACCAAAAAATCGAGAAACAATAAATGCTGGAGAGGGTGTGGAGAAAAGGGAACCCTCTTGCACTGTTAGTGGGAATGTAAATTGATACAGCCACTATGGAGAACAGTATGGAGGTTCCTTAAAAAACTAGAAATAGAACTACCATACGACACAGCAATCCCACTACTGGGCATATACCCTGAGCAAACCATAATTCAAAAAGAGTCACGTACCAATATGTTCATTGCAGCTCTATTTACAATAGCCAGGACATGGAAGCAACCTAAGTGTCCATCAACAGATGAATGGATAAAGAAAATGTGGCACATATATACAATGGAATATTAGTCATAAAAGAAACAAAATTGAGTTATTTGTAGTGAGGTGGATGGACCTAGAGTCTGTCATACAGAGTGAAGTAAGTCAGAAAGAGAGAAACAAATACCATATGCTAACACATATATATGGAATCTAAGAAAAAAAAAATGGTCCTGAAGTACCTAGGGGTAAGACGGGAATAAAGACACAGACCTACTAGGGCATGGACTTCAGGATATGGGGAGGGGGAAGGGTAAGTTGTGTCAAAGTGAGAGAGTTGCATGGACATATATACACTACCAAACGTAAAATAGATAGCTAGTGGGAAGAAGCTGCATAGCACAGGGAGATCAGCTAGATGGTTTGTGACCGAGTGGAGGGGTGGGATAGGGAGGGTGGGAGGGAGGGAGTTGCAAGAGGGAAGAGATATGGGAACATATGTATACGTATAACTGATTCACTTTGTTATAAAGCAGAAACTAACACACCATTGTAAAGCTATTATACTCCAATAAAGATGTTAAAAAAAATGAATTGTTGTTGTAAAGTTGATAGATGAGAAGCCTAGCCCTATTGATTTATGGGACTCTTGAACATCACCTGTGAACTTCATTTATGTATTTGATTCTTGAATCAATAATTATCAGTAACTTGAGAATTGTGTACTATATTTACAGAATCTCTCCAGCAGGTGTGGAATACCATCTTACTCTTTCTCTCTTATCATTACTAAGTTTAATTATAGGAACCCCGGCTCCAAAAATCTAAAGTTTTGAACTTTTTACATGTTTTCAGGATATGGAGATTGCTGTAATCAGAGAATGTGAGGACAAATTTCCTATCGTTTCCAGCCTTATTTTTCAAAGGTTCTGCTATACAATTTATTTAATAGTTGCAACTACTCAACTTTGCCACTAGAACACAAATGCATTCATAGACAATATGAAAATCAATGGGCATGCCTATGTTCCACTAAAACGTTATTTCCTAGCACTGAAACTTTAAGTTATGTAATTTTCAAGTGTCATGGGACTTTTGATTTTTAAAAAACATTTAAAAATCTAAAAACCACTTTTGGCTCAAGGGCCGTATAAAAACTGGGCATGGGTAGCCTGGCTGCCTGTTTATTCCTTTACAGGTTGTCTGTGGCTACTTTTGTGCTGCTACTGCAACAGAATTGAGTACTTGTAAGAGAGACCATAAGAACCACAAGCGAAAACTATTCACGATCTGGCCTTCCAAAGAAAGTTTGCCAATTCTTCATTTAGACAGTCATATATTTCCATCAAAAAGCAGTGAGCATTCAAATGATATGCTGTACATATACAACAAATAAAGTACAATATAAAACACAGTTTTTGCCCAAAAGGCAGCAAACATCCTAACACAATAATATTTATGCACTCAAATAATATGTTTTGAGCAGCTACTACGTGCTGAACACTATTCTAAGCATCAGAGATACTACAACCCAGGTAGGTAAATGGGTGGAATCTCTGCCTTCATGGAGTTTACATTTTTGGATGAGAACCACATAACACATAAACATGTACACATACAATGCATACATGTAATGTATAGTCAAAAGTGATTTCCACAAACACTTCTGGCTTCTGAGAAAAATTGGAAATGATAGAAGCAGTACCAGCAATCCCCTTTTAGGGTTATCCAGGCACGATGCTACCAGTCTGCCCATTTAAACTCTAATTGGGGTTAATGAGTTATCATGAAGACAAGCTTAAACCTTGTCTTCTCAGAAACTACAATAAATCAAGGAGAAAATACAAACTTAATTTTAAGACACAGCCTTAAGGCAATATTTTTTAACTGGCTTAAGCTATCAAAACTGTCTTAAAGCAAAGATTGTAGATTATGGGATGATATAATTAGAGAAATTTGGAATTCTCTATGGAACCCTAGAAACAAAAATCTCTAAATATTGTTGCACCTGAAGTTAGTTGAGGATTTATGTCCTTAGAGGAGGGGGTTGATGTACTATAAAAAACTGAATTAGAAATGATGACTGGACATAAGGTAAGTGATCTGCTTGGAGTCTGACACACTGACTCCTGAGTGTTCTGACTCTAGAAAAGTTCTCAAAGCAGGAAACTTCAATCTAAACTGAGGAGATCTGAGAGGAATTCAATTTATGATCCTGGGAAAAGAAGACCTAGGAAATTTATATGGCTTTAAATAAAACTAGAAAACCCCAATATGCTTATTCTTATGTTAAAGCAAGTAGTTGACTTCTTGATGGGAACCCGTGTGAGAGAAGTCCAGTGGGCAAGTCCAACGTTGCAGTCATGGTTATGTGACCTACTGGACATTCCCAAGGACATTTAGCCAAAGCTCTATCTGATGTGATTCTGTGGTACAAAATCTGACACTGAATTTCCTAGCTTTCTGTTATAAGAATTGAAAAGGAATTAAAAAAAAAAAGGAAAAGAGACTATATCGTATCTTTATTTTCAAATTGTCCATCATATTTTTACATTACTTATTAGATTACCCTTTGTAAGGAATTATCAAAATAGCACTAAAATAAACACTACTATTATTTTAAAATAGTTAAGACAACTCAGAATATAAAGTTTGAATCATGTTACTATAAAGAGTTATAAGTATAGAAGACTTCATGTGGCCTTTAGCGCATCTATGACCACATTAGAAGATATTTTTCTCTTTACTAGAAGCCATGCTGAATCATTTGTGATGAACTCATTGGAAATCATTTTACAGAAAACTGTGAAGAAGAGGAAGTAGGAGGCGTTTCAAATCAGTTGTGTATCAAATAGATTTCTATTTAGTTTGTTCTGAGACAGCCGTCTCTGGAAAACGGAGCTGGGGAGGTTTTGTGTTGTTTTAGAAGGAAAAAGCTATATTTTCTTAAATGTCATCAAATAGTGAACTGTTTCACAAAATCAGGAGGCAAGCCTCTACAATGTGCTCATTATTTTGCGAGAGTAAAATGAATTATTTTTGCCAAAATTGACTTTTAAGAATTGCACACAGTATTATTGAGAAGGGAAAGTAATTCAAAACTGACATGTTTTACATGGATTATGTCGCTATGACCAACTTAAGTGACTACAAATTTAGTTGGCATACTTAGATTTTAATTAAAGATGACAGTATTAGGCTGTTGTATGTTCATAATAGAATCTAGTTACTCGTATTCCTTTATGTTCTTAATGTAAACTTATAATTGAAATAGATCAGTAATGTGCATAAATTGTAACTGTATAGCATGATAAGTTTTCACAAAGGAAATATAGCCATACAACAGCATCCAGATCGAGAAGCACTCCCGAAGCCACCCTTTTCCCCTTCTAGTAACTAAGCAAATTCCTAAGAGTAATCACTATGTTGACTTCTAATTGTGGCAATGTTTTAACTTTAAATAAATGGAATCAAACAATATATACTCTTTTGTGTCTGACATTTTCATTCAATATTATGTTTGTAACATTCATTCATGATGTTGTGTGTAGCTGTAGTTCATTCATTCTCATTGCTGTATAAGATTCCATCGTATGAATATATCACAACTTGTTTATCTGTTCTGCTGATGGACATTTGTGTTGTTTCTAGATTTGGGCTATTATGAATAACACAACTCTGCACATTCTTGTATATAACTTTTGGTGAACATATGTCTTCATTTCTGTACGTATCCCTAGAAGTGGAATTGCTAAGTCATAGGGTAGGAATATGTTCAACTTGGTTGATATTGTCTAACAGTTTTCCCAAATGGCTGTGCCAATTTACATTCTTATCCAAGTGTCTGAAAATGCAGTTTGATCCTAGCCAACCATTGTACTTTTTTGTCTTTTTCATTTTTGCCACTTTGTTGGGTCTGGAGAGGTTTCAAATTGTGATTTTAATATGCATTTGCCTGATGACTAATGCCATGGAGTGTCTTTTCATATATTTATTGACTATTTGGATATGCTCTTTTGTGCCTATTCACATTTTTTTATCCATTTTCCTATCGCATGGTCTGCCTTAATCTTATTGTTTATAGGAATTTTTGATATATTCAAGATACAAGTCCTTTCTTGGATATGTGTATTACAAATACCTTCTACAAAACTGTAGTTTGCCTTTTTACTTTTTCTGATTGTCTTGTGTCATATTATTGAATAGAGACATTGTCACTTTTTAACATTATCTTCAGTTATTATTTTTCTTTTACTCCCTCATTACAGTAAAACACACTGTGTGTCTGAGTTTTATGAAGCCCCAAATAGGAAGATCTATTTAATCAACGTCCTCAAACTTGGTCCATATTCCAAAATTCCATTTAGGAATTTTGTCCCAAAGGTATGGTTTAGAAAATCAGGCTATATAATATGTGTTTACCTTTTTAATCATCAAATTCATTTCGTCCTAGTGTTTTACTTTGAAATTAATTCATACTAAAGTTCATATTTAAAATAGGATCTTTTTCTATTTTAAATATAAAGAAATGCTCAAAAGACTTGCAGATCATTGAAAATAAAAATTATGACATTTTATTGGCTTTCTGACTACGGATGTCTCATACTCAGTATTTCTATGCCAAAACTTCTTCATCTACTATATGTGATGTGACTCCTTGGAGCCTGTTATATTTTGCATTTTCCTCCTGACTAATAACTCTGTAGTGCCTGCTCCACCTCTATGTAATCTACCCTCTTCCCTGTTACCAGAAATATCTTTATAAATGCACATTGACATAAAACACTTCTTGGGTCAAAACATTGGGATAAAATTCAAGCCCCTTGGTCCAGCACATGAGATTGTAAATAATATGGTTGCCTCTTCTCCAGTCACCTGACTTTATTTGCAGTTCCTTGAAGAGTCAGGAGGTAGCACCCTTCTGCATTTAGAATGACTTTATCCCCATTTTTTCTGCCTGCCAGATTCTGACTCCTTTAAATCTCAGTTCCTATACATCTGAAAAGCCTTCCCTGACCTTCCTAAGCACAGTGAATTCCACTATCTGTTCTCCTCAAATGTTCTCACATAACCCATATTTATCTCCCTGTTTATACATTTTTCTCTCTAAGAAACTATGACACTTCAGGCAGAGACAAATGTCTTATTCATTTTTGTGTTCACAATGCCTAGAATGGGCCTAACAAAGTGTCCTGTATACGTTTATTGAGCAAGTAAATGAATTTACCATTCTTTCCTGTAAGTTTTTTTTTCCTTTCCAAAATACTTCAAGAATATCAATAAAATTTTATCACAGAAATTACATCTTCTACAATAAGGAATAATTAAAAGATAAAGAATAAAGGTATATATTTGCTATGGGGACTGGAAGAAGAAACTCCTGAATAAACTTGCAGTTCTTGATACTTTCACAAGGCTGAACGATGACCCTATGGTAAAGAACAAAATAACCCAAGAGGAGAACAGTATAAACAACTTTTTCCTTTTGTCCACTTAGCCAAGAGAAACCTTGTTTATGGGTTGTCGAAAGGTTATTTAGAAATTTTAGTATCTGGTGCATTTGGTCAGTGTTGAAAGACAAGTGCTGGAAGATAAAAGTGAGGCTTAACAGAGCTTAGAAGAAAGAGATGGCTTGCAGTGCCTGCTGAGAAAAAAAAATAAAAAGCCATTATTCCTTGCACCCTGTCAGATAAGGGAAGTTCTTGGTAAGAAGTGGCTGAGAGAAATTAGAGAAGATGATGTAATATTCCAGAAGCAGAAAACTCTGAAAGCAGGTGGTAGGGCAAAGTCTCCCAATGGATGCAGGGCAGGCTTACAACAAATACAGTCTGACAAAAACACAAAGAAGGTTATGGTGCTCCCCAACTTAGATGTGATTTATACAATTGGCTCCAACTGTACCATAGTAAACATTCTGTTACATCATGAAGAGCTTTCTGGAATCTTTTTTTTTGAGAATTTTTTTTTTGAATTTAATTTAATTTTTTTACACAGCAGGTTCTTATTAGTTATCTATTTTATACAAATTAGTGTATATATGTCAATCTCAATCTCCCAGTTCATCCCACCACCACTGCCCCCGCTTTCCCCCCTTGGAATCTTTGATTAGAGTGACAACTGCACAATACAAGGGCGTAGGATAAAAATCTCTTCTCATTTTTTTCTCCGTTCAAGAGGCTTATAATATGGTTTGATGGTATGTCTTTGTCAAATTTATTTGAGTTGTGAAAGATTAATGTAAGATTGTCACAGAGATAGTCTGAAAGTATGATGCTCTCCTACTTAGTCTGTGTACGATTCACATGCAGGTGTCATGTTATAATCCATACACCCAGGCGATATAGCTGTTAGATACTTCATACAGTCAGCGGCTCTTCTCAACTCTACAAACTCTAACCTGACACAGTGGAATTCATATTCACTATTGCAGTATCAAGGCTGGGAGAGGTATGAGAAAGAGTTAATGCAAAAATTCAGTTGTCCATGTGGACATTTTATTGTTTCACAATATAAGCTAACCTGATTAGGAATTGCTAACGTCAATTAGTTTGACACTATTTACATTGACTAAAACTATATTCAGTGGTACTACATTTAAAGTTTTCAACAAGCATTATTATGGAAAAATAAAACAAAACTGCATTCAAGGCTGTTATTTGGATAGAAAGGTCACCTTACTGATGTTCAAATCTGAGTGTCGAAACCACATCTGAATCTCTTTAACTTGGAAAAATACATGTTTCTTTTTGTTTTTAATAACATCTTTATTGGAGTATAATTTCTTTACAATGTTGTGTTAGTTTCTGATGTATAACAAAGTGAATCAGCTATACGTATACATATATCCCCATATCCCCTCCCTCTTGTGTCTCCCTCCCACCCTCCCTATCCCACCCCTCTAGGGGGGTCACAAAGCACAGAGCTGATCTCCCTGTACGATGCGGCTGCTTCCCACTAGCTATCTATTTTACATTTGGTAGTGTATGTAATGTCAATGCTACTCTCTCACTTCGTCCCAGCTTACCCTTCCTCCTCCCCGTGTCCTCAAGTCCATTCTCTACATCTGCATCTTTACTCCTGTCCTGCCCCTAGGTTCTTCAGAACAATTTTTGTTTTTGTTTTAGATTCCATATATATATGTTAGCATATGGCATTTGTTCTTCTCTGACTTACTTCACTCTATAAGACAGACTCTAGGTCTATCCACCTCACCTCAAATAACTCAGTTTCGTTCCCTTTTATGGCTGAGTAATATTCCACTGTATATACGTGCCACATCTTCTTTATCCATTCATCTGTCGATGGACACTTAGGTTGCTTCCATGTTCTGGCTATTGTAAAGAGTTCTGCAATGAACATTGTGGTACATGACTCTTTTTGAATTATGGTTTTCTCAGGGTATATGCCCAGTAGTGGGATTGCTGGGTCATATGGTAGTTCTAAAAAATACATGTTTTAAAAGAAAGCGTGTGGCTTCTTCACAGTCTTTGATGTGTTTTAAATCTTTAACCTGGTCTAACCTCCAGTGTATTGGACTTCAGAGAAAAGTTCAATTCTTACCTTCTTTTCACCAGACCAGGAATTAACCTTTCATTTCTTAGTCAATTACACCAGTTGGACACTTAGAATATGCCCCTTCAACCCCAAGTACTTCAGAGCTCCCTCAGGTAGGCTAGATCTGCTTCTTCAAGATAGGACCTTTCATAGCAGAAGTTCTTAAATTGTTCTAGGACTGTTTTAACAAAAGTCTGAGTTTCTTTTCTTTAGCCAAGTCTACAGGGGAAAAAATGATCCCTGGAGAGAACCAGCGGAACCAAGAGGTGCCCAGTATGTACCACAGATTTCACAGTAGGTGGTACCACTACTCATTCTATAGCGTGACTACTTACTGATCTTGAGGCCAATACTATGCATATAGAATAGCCAGAGTTCTGTTGTTGTCCTTGAGGAGACTGTGTGAAAACTATGCTAATAGGTTTATAAAAGCAAGTATTTAAAGTTCCTTTGAAAAGGGATATTTTAAATATGATTATGCCCATTAAAAATATTCAACAATCTTGTTCTATATACTAGCACGTAATCTTGAAAAAAAATGAGTCCTAAGTGTGATTTTATTTTTGAACATGTAATCTTCACTAGACTGTGAATTCTTTCAGGGCAGGGTCCATATCTTACATATATTTACACCCACATCCTATCCCCCAGCATCAGTAGGGGCTCAAAATTATCAGCTGAATTGGATGAATAAATTGAATTCAAACATCATAAGGGAGTCTTCCATGATACACTGAAAATAGTTGTAATTTTACTATGGGAAAAAATACTAGTTCTGATGCCTGACAAATTGTGCCAATTTATAGACCAATCCAATACACACACACACATTCACACACATAGACTCACGATTAGCATGAACCTTTTTTTTTTTTTTGTCCTTTTAAGTATCTGTTTGGATGGCTAATACACCACTAGATTTTCCTAGTGCAGAGATGCAAAGATAATCCTTAATGATGTCACTACACATGAAACTCTACAAAATATCTTTTTTTTTCTTTACTTTAACAAGCTTTTTGGTTAAAGTAGCCATCTACATTGCTACAAGGTTTGAAAATAATTTGTCTTTTATAACTAAATTGTTGAAGTTTCTCATTTAATGGTCCAGATACAGCAGGGGTTTCCACGGGGGCAATATCAAAAAATTGTCCCTAGACATACTCAGAGAAGGAGAAAATACTTCGTGAAGACATGATTCATTGGGGAAAACATGGACTTGAGTAGGCACTAAATCCATGCCCTTGTCTCAAAGTTAAATAGGGTTCATACTGTCCTTTCAGTAGTGATTCTGAAGCCCATTTTGACTGACACGCCCCCATGCTTTTTTCCTGGCCATCAGATCACATTAACACTGCCTGCCATTTATCAAATTATGAAGTTTCAGAGAAATGAAGGTAGTTATCAATGAGAAAAATTGGCATCCAATCATTTAAAACAACTAAGAAAAGTGCATAAAAGGTAATTGCAGGGAATATACAACAGATAATAGTGCTAGTTCCAACAGTGTCACTTGTACTAACAACCTTTATAAAAATACCTATAGTAGATTTATTTCACTAGCATAAACACTGAAGAGTCCTTTGACTTCCAAGAAGATGAAATAATACGTAGGTCATGAATACATAAGTTTTATTTTTATAACCGAAAGTATTTTACCACTTCCAGAAGTATTTATGAGACAAATTACTGGAATAGTACAGAATTAAATTTGGTTTTATATGGCATCTATCATACCCCAAGTATCTCAATAGCTTTTTGGAAGTACAGAAATGCAGTGACAATTGGAAGCTGAAGAAGCTGGTGTACATTTAAGGGCAGATGATACAGGCTTGGATTCAGAGAGGTGCTTTATGGATTCAGAGAACAGGATATTCTCCTACTCATCGTTTACAAGTTCTGTGTCATCTTTATGTTTTACCTGAGCTGCAAACAGTGGGGCTTTAGTGCAATAGCTCCCTTAATCATACAGTAAACTGTCCCTGGGTTGTGGGGACAGGGTTGCATGCAATATTAGATAGCTTTGGTTATAAGATTTGAATTCCTCAAATCTCTGGCCCTGTAACGATCAAGTCATGATAGTTGGCATAGAATATTCAGTGTAAAATGCCATTCAATATCCAGGATATAAATAAACTTACATTTAATTTCATGGGAAGACGGTAGTGACTAGACCAAGTTTTTATGTCAGGATGGTCAAGAAACGGAAAAATCGGAGACAAATTGGCTTTTCATGTGGTGGAATTACAACTTATACCAGGCTGGAGAAAGATCTGAAATAACACCAGCACCTTTTTCAATATTACATGGGGAAAAGTAATATAAACAAGTGCTATTGCCCTTCATGATATTTTATGCGGCAGAACTGTTTGTAACTGGAAAGTATTGTTCACGTCAGAGAGAAATTCCCAGGGAAATGAAGAGCTAATAAGTATCAGCATGAAATCTGGAATGGTTCTGAGCAGATTGTTCACTGATGGGGGGCATTACTAAATGGAAAAAGCCCTACACTCGGCAGTGCAAAGGTTAGAAATCAGAATTGTACACAAAAGAAATAACCTCTGCCCTTTCCCTTTACTCTAAAATAAGCCCCAATTATGCTGCAAATGTTAGTTTCACATTTACCCACAAAAACTGGTGGCTGACTGCCCCACTATTTTACTTTTTTTCTTCTCTTCAGCCTTAATTCATGAGCTTGCTTTCTTATTTTTGAACTTAAATCTTATTCCATAGACTTGATTTCTCCATTTCTCAAGGACATTTATAGTCTTAATTTATTCTTGACCACTCTTAAGCAACTCTTTCTCCATCAGTATCAAATGACAGTTTAAATTACACATAATTTTCACTAACTTTAAGCATTCCTGTGCATTTTTGTGTTTAAGAAATTCTTACTAAAGAGGATTTCCTGCTTTCCTTTTCTTTAGAGCTTATGATGCTACGGCTATTGTCAGTAATTCTGGATCGAACTTTTTTTTTTTTTCTAATTTGATTCAACTTCTTGTCCCATTATTTTATGGGAAGTCTTTGACATCTATAATATCTTCCACATTGATAATTTCAAGGCATTATTTCTACTCTCTGACATTTTCTCATCTTCTGACATTCAATCACATCCCTTCTTTGAAACATTTTTGTTTGTTTTTTTTTCTGCGGTACGCGGGCTTCTCACTGTTGTGGCCTCTCCCGTTGCGGAGCACAGGCTCCGGACGCGCAGGCTCAGCGGCCATGGCTCACGGGCCCAGCCGCTCCGCGGCATGTGGGATCTTCCCGGACCGGGGCACGAATCCGTGTCCCCTGCATCGGCAGGCGGACTCTCAACCACTGCACCACCAGAGAAGCTCTGAAACACTTTTTAATTTTTTTTTTTTTTTTTTTGACATGGGTCCTTTACCATTTACCCAAATATCCAGCTTTCCCTGTGAAGTTTCTTTTATTTACCTTCCACTCCTACAATGTGGATCCTAAAACTCTGAGTTGGGTAGAAATTACTCAAGAGGAGCATAGGAAGAAAAGAGCATTAACATTTGTGACCAGAAGACCTAGCTTCAGGTTTTGGCTCTGCCACTTACAGTGTAAGCTTGGATAAATCACTCCTCTCTATTGTCTTGTCTAGAAAATGAAGGTATTCATACCATTTGCCCTTCCTATACCACAGAGTGAAGTGGAGGATCAAATGTGGTAACAAATGCAAAGAGGCTTTGTAAATTACTGCAGTGGACACTGGATGTGTCATCTTGCTCAGTATCCTTTCTTAGGACACCGTCCCTTCCCTTTTGAAACTTGTGGTTTGGGGGGGGGGATGGCTCTAGCCTCCTTCAGCCCTACCCTGGGGGGAGGCATGCTTCCAGGTTTGGCCAATCAGATCTATGTCAATTGCTTTAGGGATAGGCACAGCTGCAAGTGAGGCAGTAAGACTGTCTGCCAGAAACTTAAATATCAAATAATAGTTGGGAGTCATTTATTGAGTGAACCCAATGATGGCATTCTGAAGAAGCTATCCATTATTTTCTATGATGTAGATTCCAAGAACTGATTTCCATCCTATTGCAAAGACAAGTTTTTCAATATTTCCTACAAGTCTAAGAGGAACCCAGTATTCAACCCAAAGAATCAACAGTGCTGAGGTTGAGAAACCTTGCCCTAGAGGCTAGTATATAGTGCTTGATACGTAAAACATTCATTCTTTCACTCCTCTCTCAGTATTAATTGAACAACTGAATGACTGAATCAATGAATGTAGGTGATCAAATAGAAATATAATGTCATTGACAGCTTTTTCAAGTTCATGCAGTTAGCTTTTAGCAAAGATGGTACGTGAGTTAAGATCTTCTATCAGGCTGGTGCTTTTATTTACACTTTCGTGGTTACCTTTTCACATCTCTAAATTACAGTTCTTAACTTATAATTCATCAGTGTCAAATCATAAATTTATTTTCTTATCTTCTTTCCATTTTCTGTGACTAATAAGCCCAAAGATACCAAACTCCAGGTTACAGTATATGTATGCTTCTCTGATAGATAATGAAGTATTTTGTGTTGCTCCACGGAAATTCCAGTTGGTTCAGAATTTCAAAATACAGATCTTCCTCGGCTTACAATGGGATTATGTCCTGGTAAACCCATCATAATCTGAAAACACTGTAAATTGAAAATGCATCCAATACACCTAACCTACAGAGAACATCATAGCTTAGCCCATCAGCTCGGTGCTTTGTGACCGCCTGGAGGGGTGGGATAGGGAGGGTGGGAGGGAGGGAGATGCAAGAGGGAAGAGATATGGGAACATATGTATAACTGATTCACTTTGTTATAAAGCAGAAACTAACACGCCATTGTAAAGCAATTATACTCCAATAAAGATATAAAAAAAACCCAACATGCTCAGAACACTTACGTTAGTCTACAGTTGGGCAGGATCATCTAACACAAAGCCTATTTTGTAATGAAATGTTGAATATCTCATGTAGTTTGTTGAATACAGTACCAAAAGTGAAAAACAGAATGGTTGTATGGCTACAGAATGGTTGTAAGTGTATTGGTGGTTTACCTTTGTGATTGTGTGGCTGACTGGGAGCTGTGGCTTTTGGTGCTGCTGGCCAACATCATGAGAGTGTGTGTACCCAGGAAAAACTCATAATTCAAAATTTGAAGTATGGTTTCTACTGAGTGTGTATCCCTTTTGCACCATTGTAAAGTCAAAAAAAAAATTAAATCCAATCATTGTATAAATCAAGAATTGAATGTATGGAAAAAGTTCCCTTAGTTATAACAACGACTTTTTCAACAAAGACATGTACCTTGTAATTCTCAGAAGATGGGATTAAAAAATAATCATGTAGGGCTTCCCTGGTGGCGCAGTGGTTGAGAGTCTGCCTGCCGATGCAGGGGACATGGGTTCGTGCCCTGGTCCGGGAAGATCCCACATGCCGCGGAGCGGCTGGGCCCGTGAGCCATGGCCGCTGAGCCTGCGCGTCCAGAGCCTGTGCTCTGCAACGGGAGAGGCCACAACAGTGAGAGGTCCACGTACCGCAAAATAAATAAATAAATAAATAAATAAATAAATAAAATCATGTAAAGCAATCTCACGAAAATTCAAAACTGGAGTCAAATTAGAAGACTTCTAAGATCTCTTTAAGGTTTAGAAATATAGTTAAATACTTGCTCAAGTACACATAGAAAGATATATCTTGAGCGATTCTAAGAAAAGCACTGAAAAATCTGAGCCCCAAAGGGAATCATGGCTAGGTTTCAGTAAGGGTAATTTTAGTAGAGTGGAGGCTCTGACTGCCGGGTCCCTCTTTGTTCAGAGTGCAAGTAGAGAGCGTGTTGTCCAGCATAATGAGGCACACACAGATCTGCTCAGATGATGAGAGCCTTGACTATTTTGGAAGGTGGTAAATGTGTCTTAATCATTTATTCTTCCCCACAATGGCTGGCTCATGGCAAGTCTTCCTCACACATTTGTAGGATAGTTCCTAGGCCACTATTGCACAAAACTGTGGAAAGTTGAAAGGAATGAAACTTATCTATACAGAGGTAAAAATGGTGGTGACATGATCACTGGTGCTGCTTATGGTTGTGTGTCATATAAGAAATCTGTGGGATTTTGAGGGTTTCCTTTGCCTCTGAAACTCTTCTGTTCTGGGAAGCTCCTCTTATCTAGGTAAACCAGGATGGTTGGTCACTCTATCTTGCTTCCCCGATTGGTTTCTATTGGAAGCACTAATACCTTCCTCTGGTTTCTAAGAGTTCTTGCACCTTTTACTTCCTTCTCTCTCTCTTCATTTAGTCACTAGGTCCTGGGATTCTTCATTCACAGGGCCTCACATCTACCTTTTCCCCTCCTTCCACTGTCTTGATCCAATTCCTCCTCCCTTCTCCTCACTACCTGGATGCCAGAACAATATTTGTAATGTACCACTCCATCACATCACTCCTTCGCTTAAGGGCTTTCAGTGATGCTTCACTGCCCAAAAGATAAAGCTAAGAACCAAAGAACAGGAGCAGCCTCAGACTTCAATTTCCAATATTTGGTCTCAGTGTTTTTCTGACGTGAACTTTGCCACAGAAATAGGTCCACTCATGACACCCAAATCCACTTTTAATATTTTCAGTTATTCATCACATGTTTATAGTCGTATAAGCTCCAGGAACTAGGGAAAAGAGGAAACAAGAGAGACAGGAACTCTGTCCTTACATAGATTGTTGTCTAGCAGGTTTTTCTTATTGCAGACTTAGTGAGGGAATTTGCATTTTATACATGCATACTTGGACCTGACTTTATATATATTGTTTCCTTTAGTTCTCATAACAACTATGTGAAATAGGACCTCTTATTGTTTTTCCTATTTAACAAGAAAGGTAATTAAGGCTTAAAGAAGCTACATCACTACTGAAAAATCACACATCACACACATACATATGTGTTTTATCTTAGATCTCTTTGCCTGCACGCTCATGTCTTTTTCCGTGTACCAAATCACTACTCTGAGGAGCTCATTTATTCAATCCTAAATGACATGAGACTCTTGGCAAATCCAATTGGTCCATTAAGGTGCAGCTTAAGATGTGGCTGCTCTATAATGTCTTCCCTTAGAGTCAAATGGTCTCTAAACTCCCATAAAGTCTCTGTACCAGTCCTTTGTCATTAGATTAAACATTGTCTTGCTTTAACCTCTTGTGTATTTGTGTCTCCCAAACCCAGACAGGTTATGGGCTCTTGAAGACTGGGATTGAGTTGTTTATTTTACAATGGCCTCTATAATGTCCACCATAGTAGTGCTCACATGTCATAGCAGGTTCTTATTAAATATATATTTTTGATTGTCAAATTGCATTGCTCTGTTCCGCATAATTTCCCTGAGATTGTCACTTTGCTGCCCAATTTTGATATGGTTTTAACCATACCAGTAAGCCGTAAGTATCTTGGAAGTTGGGACTATATTAACTTTTGTGAGCCCAGCTCCTATCACAGGGTCTGGCACACCTGACACAGAACACGCATTCCTTAAATGGGTGAATGACTGAATTAGGGGCTCTGACTTCCTCATGGTAACACGGGATACATCTTCTAGGTCCTTCTCCAAATGTTAATCAAATATGACTTTGACATGGACTTATATTGGGTCCAGGACTTCATCAATTTTACCTAAATGACTTTAACTTTTTCTTTAAAGGCTCTCATGCCTCAGTATCTCCCAGTTTCCATCAGTCTCATATGTCTCTGACAAAATTATCTCCCCTCTGCCTCTTTGATCATGTCATCCCATTTCTCAAAGCTCTCCCCTGACACACAAAACCAAACCAAGTTACATACAGCAAGCTTCAAGTTCTTTATCAGTCCTGGCTATTTTTTTCTTGTCTTGTTTATCTCTTTTCATTGCTTTAAGCATCTTCTTTCTTTAAGTAAAAATTAAATTCGCCCCCTTCCATCTTTTAGTTGATATTTTGATACTATTCCAACTTGGGGATACCTTTTCTTCGAATTACAGCCATTCTTAACTTTAAAAGATCAGCTTTGAGATTTTCTCTTCCATAAAGTCTTTTCTGACCCTCTTCTAAGAAAAAAGAAAAAAAAAGTCCCTCTTTAGATAACAAGTTAATTTCTCAAATGGTTCACTGAGATTAGAGTGATCACATGCCTCAGTTTTATTTTTTACTCTAATATAAAGCTGCACGATGAAATTTTATAGCTCTAATTATGTCACTTTCCCACTCCATATCCTTCAAAACCTTTCTGCTGCCCATCAGATTGGGCTGGCATTTAAAGCCCCTGATGGGCTAGTCCTAATTTACTCTATATCGTACCTGCCATGCCACTATCCTGGCAAAGCTTTCTTACCTCTGTTTCTTTGCTCTTAATAAATCCTTCTCCCAGGAATTCTCCCCTTGCCCCACGTCTGCATGTCTGAATCCTGCCAATCCGACAACATACAGGCTAAATGCCAACCCTTCAATGGGGCTTGCCCTAACTACCTCCAGCTAGAACCCCTACCTGAGCACTCAGACTGATTCCTTTGCACAGTTTATCACATTCTGCATTATATATGAATTACTTATGCATGAGTCTTTCCCTACATGCTCCCATGCCTAGTATTTCCATACTATTCTCTTCATGTAGTAAGTTCCTCATCCTTTGGATATTTTAATCATCACTTGCTCAGAATCCTAAGAATAATCTGAACAGGACAAATATCAGTATTACTGTCATTCATAGTACTGTGTACTTGTTCATGGCACTTGTCACAGTTACAATTTACTTTCATTTGTATGATTATTTCATTAACGTCTGTTTCTCCCTCTAGACCATAAAAGCAAGTCACCAGGTCTCTTTTGCCCCATCAATGTATATATTTCGAACTAGGCACAGTATTTTGATTGTAGCAGTTATTTAATTAACATTAGTTGAATAAATGAATGAGTGATACATCTTTTATTTCAGGCTGAGGATGATGTTTCCTAGAAAGAATAATATATTAAAGTGATTTGTCAATTGAGCAATACCAACAATATTTCTGAGTTGGGCAGTGTCACTGAATGGACCAAGCACAAGCTCTGGAGCTAGACTGCTTCAGTTCTTTTAAATACTATTTATGTGACCATGGGCTGCAAGGCCCAGGCTAAGGTAAGCCCAGGGTTAGGGCACAGAATTTATGTAGGTTCTTACTCACAGCTCAGAGAGTAAATACCACCCTAAATTTAGCTTCCTAGGAGACTTATTTCCTTTAGCCCAGTCTCCTAGCCCTGAGGGGCAATTTCCTTAGCCTCTGTCAGCCCTGGTTTTCTCAATTATAAAATGAAGATTAAAAAAATGCATCTATCCTATAAGGTTGTTTTGAATATTATATGAGATGGTAAGATAGTGTACCTGGTGTCTAGGGCTTCTCAATAGATACTAGCTTTATTACCCATATTATTGACGCCAAGCCTATAGTAGACAAGGCAAAGGGCTTAGGGTAGGTTTGGATGGCATGACAAAGTAGGGAAAATGTTGAAGTTATCTGGAGGAAGAAGTCAGAAAGCACTTTAGATAGTTGGAAGAAATATATAGACACCAGGCATAAGAGAAAGAGGCGTAGAAAAATGCCAGAAACAGATTCATGTGCTTGCTGCGCAATTTGCCTGGGCCTGAACAATTTATACTAACAGTAAAAACAAGTGTTGGTGTTTTGGTTTTTGGCTTAATTCCAGTTGTATAAGTTTTCAAAACTTATCCCACATCATTGCCATATAATTTTTTTATTTCTTTTGAGGCTGACTGGTATCTGAACCTGGAGTAAACCTATTCTGCCTTTCTCATGGATGATGAACTTTCCACTCAGGCCTTATTTGTCTTTATGATAGAAAAGCTGCTGCTTTATTTTCAATCAATTGGTGTTCACCCAATGTTATCTATTTACAATATAAAGGATAAAACATATTAATATAAAAATTGCTCATTGCTGTTCTCAAAAAAGCTGTTCCAAGTCTTTGGCTAAATTAACAAAAATATCATACAATTTTTTTTGCCAATCTATCATGTCACAAAGTTTTCTTTTTTTCCCCCAAATCATATGTTAGCCTAATGCATACTTTTTAAAAGTAAGAGAGATCACTTCTAAATGACTGTCCTTAAGATTTGCATAATTAGCTAAACTAAATTAACATCCTAAACTTGGTCATGATTGCCAAATTTGAAGGTCTTCTTCCATTTTTGTTGAAGAAGTTTGAATTAATTATTCCCTTATAAAACTTGAATGCATAATCAGTTTCTAATTTGAATAAGCAAACTGGCCCACAAAATTTTGCAAATTACTCTAATAAGTTCTCTTGGCATTTCCCACAGAAGGCTGAACAAATGTTGACAGAGGGACACACTGTTTGCTTATGTCTAATCTTCCCATCTGACTTATATAAATGTCACAAATGAATCTCAGACACATAGCCAATGTCAAATATCCATAAGGTGGCTCAGGAAAGAGGCAATCTACATTTAGGACTGATTAGAGAAGATGGATTTTTAGCTTGAAAGAAACAGATTATTGGGGTGCAGAGGGTGAGAGAACATAAAAGTGTGAAGGGAGCTTTGAAGGAGGGTATCGATTCAGAAATACATATATTGTTGAGAAAGTAGAGCCCATGCCATTTTCTCTCTAATGCCCTGTGATAGACATTGTTATAAAGGCTATATGTAACTTTTCTCATTTAATCTTCATAGGCCCCTTAGCCTGTGAGAAATGGGATCTTAAAGAGGTCAAATAACAGCCTCAGTTGCCACAGTGGCAGAACAAATGGCAGAATGGGATTTGAACCCTTATTTGTCTCATTCCTGACTATATGATTTTAAGCACCAAGTCATACAGAAACTATTAACCTGCATCTTTTTTAACCTTGGTGTTGTAAAACAGTTAGCCTTATTAGAGTAGTAGATAACTGCATATAAAACCTTTAAATAAAATCCACTTATAAGTAAAATCAATGATGTAATCTAATGTACTGGGGTAGGGGAGATACTTAGCAGTATTAGACTGAAACACATTAACTGTTTCTTAGGTAGGAATGGCCTAAATTTGTTGTTAGGAATTCATTTTATCCTTCTTTCAGGATAGGACAACTCTTCTAAGATCAAGTAAAGATTTAATAGCTGGTATTTGGGAAATTCAACAGACCCTTCTGAAGAAGAGGCTTTCATAAAGTGTGCCAGTTAGAAAGCAATGGAGATGCAAAGAGGAAAATCAAGCACTAATAGGTGCTCTTAAGATAGTTCCCTTTTGTAGTGCAAAGCAGGCCTTAGAAAGCAGGGCCTTGCCCAGCAGGATGACTCCCTACCTGTCTGGTGACTGGGAACATCAGGCCAATCATAGAAGAAACTTCAAATGATTTTCTGTGGGAGTGTAGTGAGAGAGGCTTTTGTATTAAAAGCCAGAGATTACACTCGAATTACAGTTAGAGGAGACATTCAGCCATGATGAAAACAATAACCCAACAATTCTGTCATCAGAGAATTTGAGGAGCACTGTTCATCTTTTGGGTGCAGCTTATTTAAAAACAATCAATTAATTGATCAACAAAAGTTTTGGTACCCAATTTCATTTATCATTGTGAGTCTCAAAAGGAATAGTTCATTCATGATGACAAAATTGAGAAGATTTACAAAGATATGTGTACACGTATCTGTTGTGTGTATGCACACATACGTGTGTGTGTTTACAGTAACATTAGATAAAATGTAAGTAGTATATGAGGAAATCAGAGGGGAAAGCCATGGTAAGAAAATAAGGTGAAGCTGGGTGTATGCATGCTGTGAGGATTTGTGTAGTTCATTCATCCTTTTACTTAATACATAGTTATTGAGGGTCTCTTATGTACCTGACACTCTTCTAGTCACTGGGAAATTTGCAGTGACAAAGAAGATAAAAATGTCTGCCCTCATGTAAATTACAGTGCAGGTTGGATGAGAGTTGGAAGGACGGATAAACATGATACCTCTGTAAATTATACACATTGTACATAAAAAGGTGACAAAAGCCATGGAACAAAATTAAGCAGTGAAAAAGAGACTGGGAAATGCTGGGAGAGGGGCGTACCATTTTAAACAGAGTGCTATTTTAGTGTTTAGGGAGATATACCATATCCTTGTTCATCTTCTTCCAGGAACATGATAGGACTGCACTCCCCAACCCTGTTGAATTTTGACTGATCACGTCACCCACAATAAAATGTGAACAGAAATTGTGCATCATATTTGAACAGAAATCTTTTTGAAAAGTTCATGATTCTCCAAGTTTTCTTCCTCCTACTCTGTCAATCACTGACTAGTTGGTACAGGTTCCTGAGTCCAGGGGTAAGAAGACAGGAAGCAGTGCGCTTTGTTAACGCTGATGGTCATGCAATGTGAGCAAGAAACAAACAGACAGATTTGATGGTTATTTGTTATGGCACTATTATACCCATGTGAGAAGCATAGGTGGTCAGAGTCCATTTTAAATAGTTGCTAGAACCAGGCTGTCAAGTTGTTTCTCAGACTACCAGCAGGCAATGTTAAGGGAGGGTGGGAGGGAGACGCAAGAGGGAGAGGATATGGGGATATATGTATACATATAGCTGATTCACTTTGTTATACAGCAGAAACTAACACACCACTGTAAAGCAATTATACTCCAATAAAGACGTTAAAAAAAAAAAAAAGATGGGGTTTAGCAGGGGTCCATAAACTACAGACCAAATCTGATCTGCCACTTGTTTTGTAGGACCTTGGAGTTAAGAGTAGTTTTGACATTTTAAGTAGTTTAAAAAAAATCAAAATATACATCCTATTGTGTGAACCATAAAAATTGTATAGAATTTGAATTTTAGTGTGGATAAATAAAATTTTATTGGAATATAGCCACACCCTTTTAATGTATTGTTTATGGCTGCTTTCCTGATACAGCAGCAGAGTTGAGTAGTTGTGATAGGGTTGAGTAGTTGAGTTGAGATTGAAAATCCTAAAACATTACTGGGCCCTTTACAGAAAGTCTTTGCCACGCCCTGTTTTAGAGCAGTCACACGGCTCATATTATTGCTCAGAAAATGTAGACTAATTGTTCCTGGGCATGAGACCTCTAATGTATGAAACTTTTTCTAAAGATTCTCTTATGGAAGAATTTGGGAAACACAGTTAACAAATTCACTAGGAGAGTTTCTTATCTGCATCTCTTATTGTGGCAAAGTAAACTCATAGTTCATTAAAAGCAATTCTACATTGGGATGAAGCCGTGAAACTACATATTTTGTACAAGGTTCTGTGCTAGACTCTTGCCTTAACCCTGAAGGAATTTATAATCTAATTAGAGAGAAAAGACCCAAAAGAATACTGAAGATAAATAGATGGAGGTACACTAGATGAATGGTAAAGCCAGGAATCCAAGGGAGAATTGATCGCTCAGAAGTGGGGCATGTCTTTATGGAGAAGGTCAGAGTTAGACTCATCTCTTTCCTGGGCTGCTGTTGTTTTTAAATCCCGGTTGGATTTCGAGACATCTGCAAAGGCTCTATGTAGTTAATAAAAGTAGATTAGAGTCAAGTTTTCATCCCCTGTAAACAGCTTGCTTATCTAGTCTCTGCATTAAAGAAATAAAACAAAATAAAACAGAATCTCAGGTCAAATTTGACCCAGTATTGTATCATCAACTCAGGTTGCAAAACTACCATATATTACTATTACTAGGCTACATATGACTAGTACCACATATTATTCTGATTGTGTTTAAGTATGCCTCACAATGATTCAGGAGTGTGGCACATCTGTTGGATTAGGAAAGATTGCAATGGCTTTTTGTTGTCACTGGCAACATGGTAAGTTTAAAAGGGGAAGCAAAATGAACTAAAATTAAAGATAACTAAAGAGCGTGCACCAAAGGAAAGGATTAAGAAAAAGATAAGGAGCAATGAATGATACCTAATCAAATTATAGCTTTATCCTCATTAGTGCCATCCCCATTTTGATTTAACTTTGCCAAGTTAACTAAACCAAAATATTTTTAAAAATCTGCCAGAAATGGAAAATGAAAAATAGAGGTTTTATCACAGAGTACAATAGCCTCCTAAGGATGCAGTCGTGTTGCAGCCTCAAGTCCATACGTAGATGTATATAAATAAAAGAACTTTCTTGGGCTTCCCTGGTGGTACAGTGGTTAAGAATCCACCTGCCAATGCAGGGGGCATGGGTTTGATCCCTGGTCCGGAAAGATCCCACATGCCGTGGAGCAAATAAGCCCATGTGCCTCAACTACTGAGCCTGTGCTCTAGAGCCTGCACGCTGCAACAAGAGAAGCCACCGCAATGAGAAACCCACGCACCACAACGAAGAGTAGCCCCTGCTCACCACAACTAGAGAAAGCCTGCGTGCAGCAATGAAGACCCAACGCAGCCAAAAATAAATAAATAAATTTAAAAAAAAAGAGCTTTCTACACAGTAGAGTGCAGAAAATGAAGAGCACCTGTGAACCGATTCATCTGGGAAAATACGCTTACCATAATTAAATAAAAACATGCTGCCTCAATCTTGTGTATACTGTTAACTAGACAGAGCAATTCGCACTGCCAACTGGAGGGTCTTGGTGTTGAGGAAAGTCTACACGATGGAGTCTAATATAATAACAAACCGAAACCTGGCCTCTAATGGTTGAAACAACAAGAAAGGCAGAGGTATACAGTTCTGCAGGGGAGAACGGAGCTTGGCCATTTATTCACTCTTAAGAAAATCCATGTCAGTTATCATCAGATGACAATTAGGGATTCAAGACAAAGCACTTCAGATCCTTCTTTCATGTGGAAAGGACCATTCTGAGACTGTTTGGATGCCATTTCAGACTTTAGAATTTTTACCATTTATTTCATTAAAGATCTTAAATTCCTGCATCTCTTGCAATGTTACTGTAAATGTTGTACATATAATGGGGAAAAAAAGAGCTAAAAATTAAAGTTTGGATGAGAAGAGTAGCAATAAAAACAATAAAGTATTGATTGATTTTTACTCTGTGCTAGTCACTACAATAGATACTGAAGAAATAGCATGAATAGGATAGTCTCTGACTTCATGGGACTTCCTGGTTGGCTACTGACACCATCTGAAAGTTATCTACTTAATTATTTCTGGAGCAGAATGGAGCAGAAAACTGGTCCCCAGTCTTTCTGCTCAACATTGAAGCAGTTAGGATCTGGGTACTGTATCTACCCCTAGTCTTCTACAACTCATTCTAACAACAAGTACACATGCTGATTTACAGAAAAGGAGAGATAATCTTTTTGACAACAATGATGGTACTAGGATTACAACCTTTTTTTTTTTTTTGCGGTTGTTGTGGCCTCTCACTGTTGTGGCCTCTCCCATTGCGGAGCACAGGCTCTGAACGCGCAGGCTCAGCGGCCATGGCTCACGGGCCCAGCCGCTCCGCGGCATGTGGGATCTTCCCAGACCGGGGCACGAACCCGTGTTTCCTGCATCGGCAGGCGTACTCTCAACCACTGCGCCACCAGGGAAGCCCAAGGGTTACAACCTTTTTAAAACTTGATATTCATAAAGCCATTAAGTTATATACAGGACTCAACAGTGTAGACTGCTCATACTCATTTCATTGCTAGTTTCTTCAAGTCCAGCTTTCTTACTCTGTGGGAATTGGGGAGGGAAAGCTGCATCAGTGGATAAGTAAACTGGGGTCATACAATAAAAAGAATATGTGCTTAATGGAGACACATTGGAGGCCTCTGATCAGATTAATGGCATGATTACAGCTGTACTTCAGGCCAATTAAACGAGCACAGGGAACAGAATGGATTGGAGTAGAAAGAGGAATATAAGGAAATTATTCTTAGTTCAAGTGACAAATAATAGGTCCTTGAGTAAAAGTGTATATATAAAGGATATTAAGAAAATAATTATTATTATGACCCACTTTTACCAAATTGATATTAGAGATGAGCATTTTATGTGTTGTCTAATGGTTAATAGTAAAATCTCTGGAGATGGACAGACTCGTGTTCTACTCCCACCTCCTCCATTTCCTAGCTGTGTGACCACTTAAATTCTTTGAATCCCAACCTCTTCATGTGTAAAATGGTGATAATAATATGTAAATAACAGGGGCATTGAACAGAAACATGATGATTTGTGTGAAACAGTTAATGGTGCCTGGCATACCGTACAAAGGCTTTAGTGAAAGAAGTAGTAGTTGTAGGAATAGTACTACTAAAATGCTTATCCCTGCATGTAATCAATGTTCAGGACTTAAAGCATATGTTTACTGTTTTCAGTTCATTGATTCAAAAGATATCTCTTGACCACTGACTTTCTGCCAGGCCCACCCCACTCTGGGCCCTGGGGATGCATTTAGTTAACAAAACACCTCCAAATTCCTGTCCTCTCGGAGCTTACGTTCCAGTGGGAGCAGATAGATTATAAAACATAAGTATTACAAGTAATTAAATTATACATAGAATATGATATGTGTACTATGAAAAATATAGAGCATGATAAGTGACATGGCAAGTTCTGGAAAGTGTAGCCAGTCTACATGCTTGGTCAGAGGTGACCTCAGTGAGAGGGTGATAATTAAAGAAAGATTTGAAAGGAAAGCGGGAGAGTCATGTGACGTCTGGGAGAAGAATGTTGCAAGCAGAGGGAATATAAGCCTGTCTGGTGTGTAACAGGTTGGCAAGGAAGCCAATGTACATGGAGCAGAGCAAGCAAAGGGAATGGGATGAGAGAGCAGCTATGGAGATAACCATGTGGGGGGAACACACAGCAGCCCAAGGACCACGTTTCCACCAATGCTTACTGAGGCTGGAGGAGACGAGAGTCTAAATCCAGTCTGTGGAGTAAAGATTCAGACAACCTTTCACCCTGTCCAGATTGTCCAGCCTGCAGAGTAAACTGTGGGTTGCCCTTGAGCCAGCTCTTGCACAAACCCGGAAACCTCTTTCTTATAACTTTGACAGATTTTTATTTTATAGGTCATAGCCAGATTTAGTCCTTGTCCATTGTCAACATTTATGTGGTAATGCTACAAAACATGTATTCATACAATATTACTTATAAAATTAATAAATAAAAGGAAAATAAGATAAAATTGACCTATGTGTTCTCAGGTCATACATTTTGGCACAAAGCTTGAGACTGGATTGTTTCTTTAGGTTAGTCAGTCAGTTAAATTTAGAACTAAAATTATATGAACGAATCCTGAGGCTGTGTTGGCATTTAAGAGAAGTATACCTGAGGTCTGTTAGTTTGCTAAAGTAGGCATCATGGTGTAAAAATGGAAAACAAGGTAATAAATGAATGCCCAGAGCATAAACTGCATTGCACTTGTTATTTGTCATTTGTGCTTATATTTTAGAGTCAAATTTCAATAATGCTTCGGCAATAGTATGCTAAAGGACTGTTTCATTTTTCACTGTCATATTTTAGAAAGTAAGAGGTTTTTAATATGAAAGGACATTTTAACTAGTGAACTAATTATTTTAATTTGATAGAATTTTTCTCATTTGCATTTTTGACAATTATTTATGACTACTATAGATAATTAGGGGTTGTGTATTTTTCAGAATACTGTAAACAGCATTATAGACATTAGCTGAACCATTAATTTCAACAGAGTATGAAACACTTTCTACTTTTTACCTTTTATAAAATATTCTGCTTGAAAAAAATTGCTTGTCAAAATTATAGTTATCTGTCCAATTGATATCTGCCATTGTAAACAAGCTCTCGACTTACATATAGCATATTTAAATCTAAGTATTTGGTAACCATTGATAATTGTCCTCATAAATCAAACTTCACTGACTTTGTATATTTGAAATGGAGTCATATAGCATATTGTAAATAATAAGTTGTCATTACCTTTTAGTGAATATCCTGTGCTTTTCAGCATATTTAATTATCACTCCTCTTAACATATCTAAGGGTGAAAAACTCAAGTTTCTTGTTCCACAGATGAGAAAACAAAATAGATTCCATATATACATATATAACATTAATAACTTAAGATTATCCAGCAGTATCATTTGCCTTTTTCTTTATAATCAAATTAAATGATTTGGGGAAGACAATGGTATGTGTATATATATATATATTTTAGATGATTATTTTGATGTTTCATTGATTATTTCTATTTATTATGTTAGCTTAGACTATGTCTAACTCTTACTATTAATGCATTTCCTTATCCATAGATGAGTCTTACACATCTGATGAATCCATTAATGTTAAAAGTCTTACTACCAAAATTAAGCAAACACATTCCCTAAGACCTCATCAACCTTGGCATGGAACAGATGAGCAAAAAGCTGAGTTGAATTGATAAAAGGTATACCAAGTCATTAACTACTAATGATGGAGCTTGTAAAGTACAACATCTCTGGAGAAAGGAACTGACTTGACTTATATACATCATATTTTTATCTGCATTTCAATACTGCTTAAATATGTACTTCATTACAGGGCACAACTGAAATAGAAGGGCACCTGCTAAGTCAGAGCTATAAAACAGATCTACAGCCTGCTGGCATGTGAAATTTCTCTAATTTATATTTTTTATGAAACTACCCTCACACTATGTGGTTGGCAGCAAAAATAATAAAGCATGTTACTTAAGCAATTTTACATTTACTGTATTAGTAAGTAAATGCAATAGC
This sequence comes from Orcinus orca, assembly GCF_937001465.1. Lineage (NCBI taxonomy): Eukaryota > Metazoa > Chordata > Mammalia > Artiodactyla > Delphinidae > Orcinus > Orcinus orca. Next base: position 151,116,111 of record NC_064559.1, on the reverse strand, counting down.
CACCCTATTCTCAAACAATAAAAACTACCCAGCCTTTTCATGAAAGATGATTCCAATTTCCATTGGCCTGTATATGAAATAAAAAAACATAACTCATCAAAATTTTAGCTATTTTCTCTTAAGATAGAAGAGCATTTTGCTTGAACATTGAACATGATATTAAATATTCATGAAATGAATAGAGTTTAAATACTAAGTAAAGCTCAAATTCTTTTCAACTAGATTGAAATTCTTTTTGAGCCAGGTAAAAACTGCCACTAACCTGAAGAGCTGTTCAAAAACACCATAAAGAGATTGTATAATATGTTCAAAGTGTTATAGTTATTTGGGATTGATTATTCTGAAAAGCCTGTTCCTCCTCTGAAATTGATTCATGATAACAGCCTCCATTTGGGTCAAACGGTATTTAACCGCTTGTAAATTTTAATTAAATGATTTGTCACTTTGAACACATAGTTTGTCATGTTGCAACTAAACGATGTGTCTTTATCAGAAAATGACTCAGGGGGAAGACATTCATCTAATTTGCCACTTGGACACCCATTCAGATAATTTGGTTGTTGCATAGGGATAAAGTTGAAGATTTGTAAAATAGAGTGCATCATTTTTAGTAAGCAGGATCACAATGTAAGCTATTAAATAAACATAATTTCCTCTGTAATTAAATTCTAATAAGTACTTTATTTCTGGTCATTTTTCATTAGCCGATGTTTAACTTTCTGAGAAGAGAAAATCCTCCAGTTGAATCTAGTATCTACAGGAAAATATGGGCTGCACATGAGAAGCAATAAGCTGAATTGGAATTATCTGGGGGAAAAAGCGCTTTCATCAGAAGCATTTACATCACTGTAGACCCAGCTGAGACCTTGTCTAAAGCTTGGATAATACGATCAGAGACAGCCTGGGACAGAGTGAAAGGGACAACTGAGGAATTATTGAGGAAATAGCAGAGGTCATGAAACCTTTTGCTAAAGAGGGCTATATCTGGTAAAAAGGAAGGTATTAAAATATATTAATTTAGTGTCCAAAAGTTATTAAAAAGTTAGTGTGTGTATATTTGAGTGCTCAAGTTGAGCAGGCTAGAGTCACTAATCACTGCATATTACAGTGCCCTTTGTCCTTTTCTGCACTGATACAGTGATCACTATATGTTGTTAATATTACCCAATGAGGAACAGATATGTCAGTCAAAATTACAAAGTATGTTCATACATAAATTTATTTTGAAACTGAAAAGTCCAGTCTTTTTAGACCTTTTTAGATTCTCAGGAAGTCCTGAAGGGCATGACAATATCACAGGCTTGTATGAAATAAAGGGAAAGGGACCTTACCTGGAATATCTTTTTCCAACTAAAGTCTAAGTTCCTTGAAGTCAAAGACCAAGCAAGCATTAGATGTCAATATTCCCTGTCAGGATCTATATGCTCACAGTGCATCAAAATCATCTGGGAGCTTTTAAAAAATTCTGATGCCTAGATCCTATGAATGCATTTTCCATAAATGCAGTTTCATTTGTTCTGGAGTACGGGCCAAAGCATTGGTATTTTTATATTCTAATTTGTAGCCAGGGTTAAGAAGCACTGGGCTGATATAGGCAGTGCTGAAGTAATATGTAATGGATGGGACTATCCTCATAAAAGATGTGAGAAATGGGCTTCCCTGGTGGCGCAGTGGTTGAGAGTCCGCCTGCCGATGCAGGGGACGTGGGTTCGTGCCCCGGTCCGGGAAGATCCCACATGCCGCGGAGCGGCTGGGCCCGTGAGCCATGGCCGCTGACCCTGCGCGTCTGGAGCCTGTGCTCCGCAACGGGAGGGGCCACAGCAGTGAGAGGCCCGCGTACCGCAAAAAAAAAAAAAAAAAAAAGAGGTCTGTTTCTGTTTGTAGTATTACTGATCTCATAGTCATGCAGATTTAAAATTTAACACTATCTTGAATTTCTCTCTCTTCCTAACATCCTTTAATCTTCCCTCATCCCACTACTACCAACCTACCCGTTTATTCTTCTTCTTTGATATCCTTTTTTCTCCCTCCTCATTTTGTTTCAAATATTCAGGCACATTTACTAATTGCTATTGCAAAAGAATTTCTCAGCTAATGCTGTTCTCTGATACCAAAATCCTCCCTCAGTTTAGTTTTCACTAGAACTTTTGTGGGAAACTTATAATACAGTTAAACAATTAGGATTAGATGATCTCTATGTTTGCTTTGACCTCTTTTACTTTAAGATCTATCCTTGAGTCTGTACCAGCAGTGACATATGGAGTGAAAGATAGAAGGGGCATTGGCTATAAGAATGGAATGACTTTGGTTAATGATAATAAGTATGTCTATGACAAAAATCACCTAACAACTTACTATTTTTTTTCCTAATTTTAAGATATTTACAAACTTGAGCTTTCACTCTACCTTCTCCCACTGTTTGCTGGCAAGTCTGCCTAAATATAGCCTTAGTGAAATATCAATATACAAACTTTTTGGTTCTTCATCCTCAAGGATCCTGATTGTGGTGTGAAAGATGAAATCCAACTGGCCAAGTGAGATGTGTGCCTCATAAAGATGTATTGATTCTTTCTTAGTATTTCAGGATTTTTTCAGAACTTGAAAATTGAAAGCAACTGGATTTATCTGCAGCTCCATTACCTCCCTAGGCTGTAGAACCTAGCTGACAGATCTGTAGATGTCAGATCTTGGTCTCTATTTATTTAGAAAGTGTAGGGCATCGGAAACCTTTCCTTATACTGTATGGAAGTTGGTAGTAGAAAACGGCGATTTTTGTTTCACTCTGATTCTTTTTTTTTGTGGTATGCGGGCCTCTCACTGTTGTGGCCTCTCCCGTTGCGGAGCACAGGCTCCGGACGTGCAGGCTCAGCAGCCATGGCTCATGGGCCCAGCCGCTCCATGGCATGTGGGATCCTCCTGGACCAGGGCACGAACCCGCGTTCCCTGCATCGGCAGGCGGACTCCCAACTACTGCGCCACCAGGGAAGCCCTCACTCTGATTCTTGAAAAAAGAGTACATTTATATTTTCTAAGTGAGAATTCAGACCCAGGGGTCACTTAAACATACATTCAAAAAAAGAAGAAATTATAAAACAAAAAAAAGGTAGAAATGAAAATAAAAGTATAAATATGGAAAATATATTAATGTTCTGAAAGTGAAGAATTAAAACAGACTAAAGATGTGGTGAGCTTTACTTTGGGACAGTGGGAACAGGGAAAACATGAGCGAGAAGAGAAATTCATAGCCAGAGTGATAAACTGATTTGAAAACGTCTGTGTTCGTGAATATTTGTGTAGTTAAGAAAAACGGAAGGTAGATTGAAGGGCTCCAACAATTGTCTGAAATGAATTTCTGCAGAAGAAAACAGGGAACAATAGGAAAGCAATACCTGATAAAAAACAGATGAGATTTTTCCAGAATTAAATAAACATATGAGTGTTAAGGCTGAAAGGACTCGTTGAGCACCAGTTAAGATAAATGAAATTAAAAACATGCTCAGACACAGTATAACATTATAATGAACCTGCAAAGGACAATAATAAGGAGACTATCTTAAAAGCTAACAGAAATAGAAGATAGATTACCTACAAAGGAGCAACAATTAGACTGACAGCAAATTTCTCATTAGCAACTAGTGGACGTCAGGAGATTATGAATGACAGCTTCAAAGAACTGAGGGTAAAAACAAAATTAAACACAAAAAAGCCTGTCAACCCAGAATTAGACATCCCATAAAACAACTGGGAGGAAAAGGGTTAACACCAGTCTGCAACTCTCTCGTGCTCTACTGGAAACCTGGTTGAGAGTGGAAGGCTGGGAGTGAATGACCTTCAACTTCCTTCCTTCCTTATGAACATGCTAATGACCTTGAATAGACCTCTTTGCAGGATGATAATGATGTTTACTACAGATAAGGAGTCTTTATTTAGAGAATGCTTTTCCTAGGATGTACTTGGTATAACTAGCTTGCTTATTGTAAATGAACCTGGGCTTTATGGATTTATGGGGCATAGCTTGCTGGAGAATGGGAGTAGTCATCTAAGCATTCTCTCTCTCTCTGTAATTATCAGAGAATAAAACAAAGGGCTCCAAATCCCTAACGGCTTCTTTTGAGAACAATTTAGCATATATTGCTCATCACTATTCTATTTATCTGAAATGAAAACACATCCTAAAGTAGGGAAAGGGACATTTTTGGAAGCCGAATAAGTTGGTTTTGAGCTCCTGCAGGAAATGAATGTTTTGCCTGAGCCTACTGCTTGCCCATATCCTTTGAATCATTAATAAAGTATGGTGCTGGGTAAGATCTATAATGTGCATGAATGTTCTTTGACAATTCAACCCTTTGGGTTAACACAGCTATCATTCAAAAATCCTGAACAAATTTTCAAGCATACCTAAGGTAAGAAAGCTTGCCACCCACAGACTCACACCAAAAGAACAAAAAAATGTACTTTAATGAAAAGACAAATTAACTGAGAGGGACAGATGATGTGAAAGAAACAATGGTGAACACAAAAAGTGGTATATTTTAGCAAAGTTAATTAACTGTTGAAAAAGAAAACATAATAAGACTAGTATGTGTCCAGCATGTGTGTGTGTGTGCGTATGTTTGTGTGATTAAATAGCAAAATAAAAATTGAAAACAGCACTAAGAAGACTGTGTGTGTATGTTGGGATGAGAGAGGAGGCTGTTCAGTGAGAAAGTAAACCATACTGTTTCTTGTCTTGCTTGGGAAAAGATTATTGAATAAATTTGAGAAAATTAGAAAAATCTATAGTTAACTCAGCATATTAAAATATAAGAGAAACCACTAAAAGAATGGAAATGGAAATACAAATGTATAACTTTCAACTCAACAGAGAAAAAATGTAAAAAAAGAAACAGAGTAGGGTAAGGAGAAAGAAAGAGCATGTAAAATTTAGAAACACAATTTCCCGAAATATATTTTTTTATGGATGCATAAAAATACGGTTGGTAAAAATACATCCCAAACTCAGGATCGGGGGAGTACAGGAGAATAGGACAAAGGGAACTGCAACTCTACCACAAAAAGAGATCTGAAGCAAATAATAGTAAACGTTAGCTTTTGTTAAGCCTGATTGGTGTGCACATGGATTTTATATTAATCCCTACTTTTCTGAATAATTGAATGATTTATGATTTTAAAGAATGAAAGTATTACTTTCCAACAATGGCTATTAAGTATTTCATAAATATGATTTGAAACCCATGGAGTAGATAGACTCTTCTTCAAAGAAGTTGCAAGGAAGTTTGAAAAATATTCTGAGTTTATGTTATCAAACAAAGCTTTTCCAAATAGAAAGAAAATACAGAGAATTGGTTATATCATCTGAGATTTTTGTGACAAGAATAGAATATACTTGACATATTTGTATGCTAACAATGTGTAATTTTGTGTAATTTTTGGGGGGTATGTAATAAGTGTTCTGAATTGTATTTCCCCATGTACACTATTGCTCAAAATTATAGAAGTTAAAACAATGACAACAAAAGCTAGCATTATTCTAGCATGTCTGAGTATAATTTTAAAATTTAGAAGTAGCATAAGAGATTTCATATTTATTTGCTTAAGCAAGAGTAAAACATTCCTAACAACATCTTATTTTTAAAATATTATTATTCTTAATTGTGTTTGAAAAATAAATCCTGGCCTAAATTTTAAAACACAAGATGTTATCACCAAGCTCAATTAACCATTTACATTCTCCCTTCCTTTCTGATAAAAATTTGATATTATCTAATTTATTCAATTTATATTCTAATAATTTAGTGTTACATTTTATTCCCATACTGTTTTTCTCTAGGGACTATAATATCTTCAATTATTCTTTATTTCATTCATGTTCACTTGTTCAAGTATTTAGGCTTTAATTTATGAGACTTCATTTAAAGTCTCATAGTAATATGCATCTGGTGTTTATAAAACCTGATTTCTCCTTTGAGAGTTTTGCCTGGAGGTTGTAGTAAGATGGATTTTCTATTTTTTCCAGGCCTCTTTAAAATATATTTTTCTTTAAAGAATATTTAAACATCTTTGATATGTGTCATGTTTTATATAATCTCTTATAAAATTTTTCTTATAGCAACTTGGTCTACCTAGAGAAAATATAAATTACTTGATTTGTTTATAATTGAATGGCAGGAAAAAAAAAAGGAAAGACCATACTGTTCTTTAATAGCTTTAATAAATTGTGGAGTCCACCCTTGATTCATATCTCTCTTTTCTAGCATTGAACTGTCATTTATGACAAGACAAATCAAAATTTAAAAATTATATATAATCACTCATATTTTATTAGGTGTGTGGTTAAGGAATTTAAACCAACGACAGATCTGACCTTTGCTCCTGGCTTCTGAGAAGAACCTCTAAGCCCTTGGAATGCCATGCTTGATAGGAAGGTCTTTGTTTGTCTGGGGGTCTTGTGTCAACCAGATAGTAACAAAGTGGCATGAAGGCTTTGAACCACATCAACAATGTGACTTAGGGCAGAAGCTTTGCTTCACAAGGTATCAGCTCCATCTTCTGAAGGGCTGGAAACCGAGATCCATCATGTGGGCAGTCACTTGTGTCTACATGATGGAGTCCTATAAAAGGCTTTGGACACCAAGGTCTAGGTGAGTTTCCCTGGTTGGCAATACGCAGTGCGTGTTGTCACACATCAATACCAGGAAAGTAACTTGGTCTTGACTCTATGGGGGGAGGACAATAGAAGCTCCATGTTCATAACTTTTCTTGGACGCTGCCCCATGTTCTTCCCTTGGCTGATTTTAATGTGTATCTTTTAGCTGTAATGAACAGTAATCATGAGTACAACAGCTTTCAGTGAGTTTTGTGAGTCCTTCTGGTGAATTACTAAAACTAAGGGTTGAATCCACTGAACTAGTAATAGGTAAAATATTAATGCATGTTCTTGCATGCAATTATAAGTTTATTTCTTTCACCATGGTATGTCAATAATGAGCAAGTATTGTTGAGTGTCAGCTTGATATGTACACTGAGAAGACTGTCCTCTATGAATCAATTTTAACACCAACAAAGGCTATTGGTGAGCATCCCTTATCTTAATAAATTGCTTAATCTGTGCAGTTTTAAAGCGTGTTTTGTTTTTTTTTTAAAGCCTGCCTTGCTTAGTATTGATAATATGAGGTAACTGGCAGATATTTCAAAGACTGCTGTTGTGTGTATTTTAGCAGCAAATTTTGTTGACTTTCACTGGAAACCATCTTTAGGGCAGAAAAATTGGCAGATGCTTTTGTTCAGCAGGTTTCTTGACAACCGTATATGGAAAGCTATTTTTTGCCTTTCACAGGGATTGGTCAAAGGCTGAGGTTTGCTTTTGGTGACATTATGTTAATTGTCTCCCTTGAGGCTGCCAGAATGCTGAAGGCAAGTTAGCATTTCCTGACTCTTGTCTCCTCTGAGTCCACGCTTCTTGCCTTCTAACAGTACTGTTTATGCCTGCAGCGTCTGCCACCCTCCCTAGTTTGCTGGGGTTTCCACTTTCACCTTTTACTTATGCCTCTCTACTGAATTTATGGGAGAAAGTGTGCAGTTCCTTTAGTCTAGTTAGCTGCAGTCAATGCTCTACCAGCAGCGGAGTGGTTTTAGGAAGAAGCAGGGTTAGTAGAAGGTGAAGCCCTTGCTTGAAACTCCATGACCCTACTGCTTGAAGCATTTTGTTTCCTTTAGGAGATTATGGTGCGTCGTTATACTTATTTTCAGTATACATTTTGGGTTTTGATCTCATTTGTCTCACACAGAGACTGAGGAGATATCCCCCAAGTCAGACAACAGTATTTCATGCTGGGAAGTGGTTTTAATTTTTACGTACAAGGTTAGAGATCAAAACCTTGAAGCCATGAGAATTTTTTTTTTAAAAATCACAATGATGTTGTACTTTTCTTGTATCATTTTATCAGTGTTTTCAAATAAGCCGAGGACCGTCTCTGTTGAATTGGGTTGTTTGGGGTGTTTTTTCATAGGTTCCTCACAAGACAAACATATACCTTTATTCTTTGTCCCACTCTACTTTATTCTCTAGGAATTGACCTCTCTCATACTATTGATTTCTTTTGCTATTAAAAAACACTCACTGTAGCAAACTCAGATATGTGTGTGTGTGTGTGGGGGGGCATGTACACAAGTGTATGTGGTATAAAAATACTCTGACCCTTCTAATGAAGGTAAAGGCTGAGCATGTTATTTTCCTGATTTAAGTCCTTCAAAATCCCCATTAGCAAGGGAGAAAATCTCAAATTCCGTGGCATGGCATTTAAAGTATTTCGTGAACTGGCCTCATGAAAAATAGTTCACAGTTACAAAGATTATTTGTGAATACACTGACACTCATAGAAAACACTCACTCTCACTCTCATAGAAAACATTTTTAGTGGTAAATAGGTTGAGCCCTTAAAAAGGATTTCTTAATTGCCTTCCCAGTGTCTGTCTCTTTCTCCTTTGTGCACAGTAAGTAGATGTTTATCTGCAAATGGTACTCTTCTTCATCTCATTTTGGGTAGGATTAATTTCTCTAGACTTAATACATAAGCATATTCTATTTTTCTGGACATAGTAAATGGTTAATGAACCACTTTGGGCCACAGAGTGAAAGCAGGTCCCAGAATATATGATGTAGGAACAACCAGAAGAAATCACTTTTTTGCACCCCTGGATGGTATTATGTGAGAATGAGAAGTCTGTAACTTGTACATCATTTTGCTACTGCAGAGAGAGAATTAAGTTGTTGGATGTTAGTGGAGATGCCTGAGGATGAAGCTGATATCATGCATGATAGAGAGACAAAGGGGAAAAATAATTTCTCAGTGACACTTAATGAGCAGCTATATCAAATCTTACCTGAAGCCTATACTCTTATATTTTTTCCAGCTTTATTGCGATACAATTGACATATAACGTTGTATGAGTTTAAGGTGTACAGCACATTGATTTGATACACTTATATGTTGTAAAATGATTACCACCATTGATCAAACCTTATCTGAAGCCAGTCTCATTTATCATTTCAGTTACATGAATCAATATATTCCTTTTATTAAGCCATTTTAGGTTTTTGTCTGACATTTTAAAATACAGCAATACAGTCCTACAAACCAATGCTTAAAACATACAAAATGTGTAATCTAATTATAAAAATTTCTTTATTAATAAAATATTTTTCCATATAAACTAGGTAGAAATGATCATTTCACTTAACTATTATAAAATAATATAGATCAAGGAACCTGACTGAGCTTCTTGAGTTTCCAAATCTTAACACTACTTATCCTAGGTGCTGATTAGCTGTGCTGGTGGTTGCATCTGCTCTAATGATTTTCATTGTGCTTCATTAGTTGTCCTGGATTAGCTTCCTACTATCTTATTTTTGTCTGCTTTTCTTTTCACCTGCTGCATCTCTCTTACCTATGCACTACAGTAATACCCTGACATGGGATAGAAAATCAGAAAACCAGCATCCCATTTTAGCTGGTTGGATGTAATCCAGATAAATTCACTATACAGTAGAATCAATCGGTAGAAAAAAGTCGTTATGAAAGGATGTCTCACTTGTTTTCTCTTCCAGACAAGCTAAATATTTAATAGAAATCCAGGTGTTATTTATTCACTGTTATTAGGTCCTTCTGACATCCAGTCGTACCTTGTGATGGGCAATTAAGGTAAATATATGCTTGAGGGAGAAAACTTTGCTTCTGGGAAACTATTTTCACACCAATCCCAGTCCAAATGATATATGGCTTAAATATCCATTGTTTAAAATCTTTAGTTATAGGTAGTAGATATATTTTAAACTATTTGAATGCTCTCGTCATGAGATAATCAGAAACTCTGACTGGTAGGGGATCTTTCTTCCCTGCCAATGTGCAACTAATATTGTCATTGATTTTGTTATCTACAGTGGTGTTGTTGCTTATTAAAGTTTCCTAGTAGCTCTGTGATTGCTTCCATGTAAACAAATTACAACTACACAATTGTTTAGGATGCTTTGAATATCTGTGCTTCCTTTACATGGTTTATCTAAATTATACTTGGCTATGAAATTTTCAAGGACAGCTCACTTTACGTTTTCAGGCTTTTGAAACAGTGAAAATTAGATAATTAGAATAGCTTGAAATCAGTGAAGTTGGTAGACTACATTTTAGTCAACCGATATAATTACAGTGGCCATATTTCCCTAACTCCTATTAATAATAAAAGTAGTAGTAATATTAATAACCAATACCTACTAAATTTACTGTGAGTTTACTATGTGCTAGGCATTGTTCCAAGTTCCATACAGGGAATAATTCATTTAAGCATCAAAGCAATTTTATTATTGGCAATACTATTTTGGCAATATTACTGTCCCATTTTGTAGATGAAGAAACTGAGGCCACAGAGGTTAAGTAACTTGCATAAGGTTTTAGGATAATAAGTAACTATTAAGTAAAATTGCAAATCCTCATCCCTTTTACTTTGTACTGTTCACTACTCTTCCCACCTTCCTCTCTTTTTTTTCCCTCTCTCTTTTCCTTTTTCCTTCTCTCTCTCTACCTCTCTTTCTTAAATAGCATTTATCACCTTCTAATATACTATATAATTTACTTATTTATTATGTTTATTTTTTGTCTTCCTTTACTAGAAGGGGAGCTCCATAAGGGCATGGAATCTTTGTTTGTTTACTGCTGTACCCCAGTCTATACCAGGAACTATGCTTAGCATCTTACAACTCTAATCTCTAATTCTCTCAAAGAACCCTTAAAAGTAAGAATACTTATTCTTAGTTTAGAATTAATGAAGCAGGGTCTCAGAGCAGTCAAATAACTTACCTAAAAGTAATATGACTAATAAAGATTGGAGCCTGAGTCTAATTTGCTTTTTTTCAGTTCTAAATCTTAGGCTCCTTCTATTAAACTCTAATTCCTTTATTTTATATAATAACAATAACTAATGCTTATTAAGAGATAAGCATTATTACAACTGTTTTGCATGCTTATTTCATGTAATAAATTTCATTTCATTACTCCACGAGGTAGACTTTATTATTAAACCTTCACAAGGTAAGGAAATGGATGTAGCACTTACATGAGTTCACAAGCTGGTGAGTCAGAAAAGCATTTCAGAAAGACCAAACCCAGGCCACCCTATCTTTCCACTAGAAGTTGCTCCCATAACCTGGCACAGTGGGTACACAGTCAGTGCTCAGCCACTTGAAAAACATGGGACAAAATATGTGATGAATTTAGCATCTATAGACAACTACTTTTAAAAACTGTAATCCTTTCTCTTTACTATAACCATCCTTCATGCAATGTCTTTTTGAGACCTAAATCCTTTGAATAATTGTAATTCTTTTTCTTGGTTTTGTCCACGTATATTCAGTATATGTAGATGTCACTTTGCTTCCTCAGGTTTCCCTTTCCAAAATGGCAAAAAAATGTAAAAATGAACTGTATCTATCAAGTATCAAAATAAAACAAACCTTTTGAGTTGATTGGTGTTCTTTGGAGCATGGTCTCATATGAATAGTCTTTAGATATTTAGATATTTCTACCAGTGAACACTTTAGTAACTACCACCTTTCCCCTTTGGTAACTATAAGTTTGTTTTCCATGTCTGTGAGTTTGTGTCTGACTTCAGACTGTACTACAAAGCTACAGTAATCAAAACAGTATGGTAATGGCAAAAAACAAAACAGAAACATTGATCAATGGAAAAGAATAGAAAACCCAGAAATAAACCCACACACCCGTGGTCAATTAATCCATGACAAAAGAGATAAGACTATACAATGAAGGAAAGACAGTCTCTTCAATAAGTGGTGCTGGGAAAATGGGACAGCTAAATTAGAACATTCTCTAACAGTGAGCAAAAAAATAAACTCAAAATAGACTAAAGACCTAAATGTAAGACTGGATACTATAAAACTCCTAGAAGAAAACATAGGCAGGACACTCTTTGACATGTATCAAAACAAGTTCTTTTTGGATCTGTCTCTTAGAGTAATGGAAATAAAAACAAAAAAAGACAAATGGGACTTAATTAAACTTAGAAGCTTTTGCACAGCAAAGGAAACCATAAACAAAATGAAATGACAACCTACAGAATGGGAGAAAATATCTGGAAATGATGAAACCGACTAGGGATTAATCTCCAAAATACACAAACAGCTCATACAGCTCAATATAAACAAACAAACAAAAAAACCAACCCAATCAACAAATGGGCAGAAGATCTAAATAAACATTTGTCCAAAGAAGACATACAGATAGCCAAAAGGTACATGAAAAGATACTCAACGTCACTAATTATTAGAGAAATGAAAATCAAAACTACAATGAGGTATCACCTCACACCAGTCAGAATGACCATCAACAAAAAAGTCTACAAATAATGAATGCTGGAGAGGGTGTGGAGAAAAGGGAACCCTCCTACACTGTTGGTGGGAATGTAAATTGGTACAACCACTATGGAGAACAGTATGGAGATTCATTAAAAAACTAAAAATAGAGCTACCACATGATCCTGCAATTCCACTCCTGGGCATATATCTGGAGAAAACCATAATTTGAAAAGATACATGCACCTCAATGTTCATAGCAGCACTATTTACAATAGCCAAGACATGGAAGCAACCTAAATGTCCAGTGACAGATGAATGGATAAAGAAGGTGTGGTAAATATATACAAAGGAATATTACTCAGCCATAAAAAAGAATGAAATAATGCCATTTGCAGCAACATGCATGGACCTAGAGATTGGACTCAGTGAAGTAAGTCAGACAGAGAAAGACAAATATCATCTGATATCACTTATATGTGGAATCTAAAAATATGATACAAATGAACATATTCATTGTATGTTCTTTTAAAATAAAACCACTTTGTAAACTTTATTGGTAAGAGATGATATAGAATCTTAGACACTGATTTGCTTGATACTCCCCTACCCATTTTTTTCCTTTTAAATATTTATTTGAGAGACTGCTTTTATAAATATAACTTTTTATTTAAACTGTTTGCCTCTTTTATTTCATTTGCTTGCCTGGTGATGAATTGTTTTTAGTCATTTTGTAGGTAAAAGTTATATTCATGCCATTGGTTTAAAATTTATTGATTTGCCTTTTGCTCCTCTCCTTTATATTTCTGGGTTTTATTTTTCTCACTCTTCCTGTACCCTTATTTTCTAGATACTTGCCTAATCCTGAAGACCAGAAGCCTAATTTCTGTAGCAAATTATAAACCACTGAGCATCAGAACTAATGTACCATCTCATTTCCAGCACTAGGTCTTTTGATATTGATGAAACACTGGATCAAGAGCAATGAAGATTAAACCCCTGCTTATTTTCTGAAGCGCCATTAACTCGTCATACTGATACCTCTATACACTAAGTAGCCAAAAGACAGAAACAAAACCCACACCACAAATAGTTGTCAGCTTTGTTGTTACCAAAGTGGAAACACATAAATATTAAACAACTAGTTTAGGAAGCAGTAAGAAAAAGGTATTTTGGGCCGACTTGCTGAAAAACATCTTACATACATAGAATTTTTTTTAACATGAGAGAACTCATTTTTTCTAAACAAAATGAAACAAACTGTTAGGTGGTGGGAAACAGTGAAGAAAAATATTTACCTAATTCACAAAGTCTCTTATGATTAAAAAATCTTTATACTTGTCAAGAAAGTAATTACTATTTTAGACAAACTGCACTATCAAATGTTATGACAGAAATTTCTATGTTCTGCCTTTCCATTTAAAATGTTCATTTCTTTAGTTTTTCATAGGAATTTGTGCTGTTAGAGGATTTTGAGATACTCATCATGAAATAAAAATGTTTTTATAGATATTATTTTTAAGCCACAAATTACAAGTCTCCAAACTGGACACAAGTAGAAGCTGTGTTTATCAAGATTTTCTCACTACCTATTTCACATCTGTATTTCCCTAAGTCATTGTGGGCATAACATTAAATCATTGAGTCATGTAGTCATTAATTCAACAGATAATTGACAGCTAACTATATATCATCTGCACTAGATGCTGGGGATAAACTTGTGAAACAAGCACTGCCGTGTTATAATTTACATTCTAGTTGAGGAGGGAGAAGGCAATTATATAATGCAAAAATTATTTAGTGTAAGTGAGATAAAGAAATAAATTAATCAGGGAAGGGAAATTAAGAGTGGTAGGGTGGGATGCAATTAGAAAGAGGGTGGTCAGAGTAGGGCACACCAAGATGGTGAGCAAAGACTTGAAGTCAATGAGAGGCCATGTGGATATCTGGAAGAAGTGTATTCCAGGTAGAGGAATAGCCAGTGTAAAGCTCATGAGATGTCTGTGTGGCATGGCATGTTCTAGAACTAGCACAGAGGCCAGTCTGGTTGAAACACATTGACCAAAGGTGGATGAGTTAGGAAATGAAGTCAGAGTAATGGCAGAGTGCCAGATCATGTAGGGTTATAAGGTTTTGAGCTTTTGCTCCAAGTGCAAGGGACACCTATGGAGAATTTTGAGTAAAGGAATGAGATGATATGACTTATGTTTTAATAGTTGCAAATAGACTGGGCGGTGGGGGGGGGGGCGGGGACAGCAGTAGCATGGGACCTATTTAGGAGGTTTTGAAGTAATCCATGATAACTGGATTTTGAAGTAATCCATGATATCAGCATTATATGTTATTCTCTAGAGATTATTGGACTCTAATGAGCCATTTGTTTGTAAATATACATACGTAGATCTATGCACATGAAAGTATCCAACCTTTAAGGCAGGTATGGCTCATAGGCTTTATCTTCAGCGCCAGCTCTCATCTACTGGTAGTGGCTGCCAGGTGTGCTGTGATGAGAAAGAGTCTAAGGCCATATTCAGGCTAAAAGGGAAAGTGTCCCATTGTGAGAGGAGGCAGGGCAGCAAGATGTCAGGTATGTTCCACCTCTGTTGAAAGGCAACTGTCATCAGTGGATTTTAAATAGCCAAGACTTTCTTTCTTTTGGCTTAAAACATGTAAAATAAATGAAAGTGCTCAGCATTTAACAGTAATTTCCACAATAGCAGTATCCAAAAGGGTTTTTAAAATGGCACTTTCACTAAGAATTTCCTTCACCTAGATTTCTATTCCTTAGGGCTAAAGAGCAAAAATGTACAGGTCGTTTTCTATGCTCTGGAAAATAACTGGTATGCTCTTGGGGTAAACTTGAAAACCATATGGGTTTTTTAGATAAACTGATCAACTATTTTCATATTCTTCTTAATAGGACTTGAATTTTGAGGCTTGACTGAGAACTAGCTTTGCTGACATCAGCCCTCCATTCTGTCTCAGCTTTTTAAGTAGGCTTTATGTTCACTGATTATCATGGCATTTTGAGTAATTTTAAAGTACTCCATTTGGGGACATGGATAAAATACCAGCTAGATGTTGCCCTCTAGTATTAGGATACTTTTCCCTTTCACATAATGTTATATTTTTCATCCTCAGGGTCAGCTAACTTTATTTATTGCTACTGCCTATAACCCTTAAATATATAAGAATCTCCATATACATCTGTATAAAATAAAGCTTCGAAATTATTTCTTCAAAATAGCAATCATTTGCATTTAGCAGGCAGTGCAAATTTATCTTTCTGTATAATGCTGCTACATCTTAAAAAGGCAATATCATAAATGAGATTATCCCTTCAGAAAGCAATCCCAGACTAAAATAAATCAAGATATGGAAACCTTAGAAATGGCCTTTAATATATTGGATATTACCAGAAAGTGTGTGCAACTCAAATGTTCTAAGACAACAATTTATTGCTGAATTCTCAATGTACGTTTTTCTTTTAAAAATATATTATCAGCCTCTATCCAATAGTATTAATAATCTCTCATTTTTTCATAGCCTGGAAAATGGGGACAGCATTATACAAATTGAAGTCTCCATTCTCTTTATAAGGATGGAGAAACTGAGGCCCAGGGAAGATGACTGATACTCCAAAATGACACAGTTAGTGAACAACAACGACAGGAAACTACTCCTAACTCATGAAGAACTCTTTTCATGATACTACCCTGATCTGATTCAAACTTTTCTTATATAAAACTCTCTCCAGCTTTCATGAGAAATCAAACATAACACAATAAACTTTTAATATTTGGAAGTGATAACTGAACTATACTACTTTTTCGACTAATGGAAAGATTCTACAGTGTTTTCTAACAGCAGACATGAAAAGTACTAATTAAATAACTCTCCAAGATTAAGGTTATTCCAGTGAGATGTGGGACAGGATTCTGACCTTGGTAATTTTAGTCTTTGTCTATTTAGTAGATAATGGTGGGAATAGATGGAGGGTAGAGAGGAGAAAAGGCAGAGCCGGAGGTGTGTGTGGGAGGAGACGGAGAAAGGAGGAAAGGCAAGTTCACTGCATCTCTTATCCTCCTCCCTTCTGGCCATGTCTGTTACATGTCTGTGATTTTCATGGTGAAAGAGAAGAAGGCAAAATTCTACCTATCTCTTTAGGCCTAAGATGAATATGAAAGGATTGGAAGGGACCTTTCCTAATGGCCTAATGACCCAGCTGATGCTTCAATTATCTTTAGCATATCCCCAAACAAGGTGACATTCAGACTCAAACATAGCCTACTAGGCACAAAACAGGCCTTGCCCTTTTAGTCTCTGGAACCGTTCTACTGCTAATTCAGCTTCTGCTGTTAGAAAGTTGGGTTTTAATGGAATATCTTTCTGAGGGTATGTTATGTGAGTCCCACACAGACATTTCAGGATTCGGGGTCTTTTTGTTTTTCCTAAATGCAAACCAAGCAAGAGCTAGAGATAAAAACATGTATGCTGATATTTGTAAAGTATTTAGCACAGTTCCTGGTAACAGTAACAAGTCAATAAATGCCATTAATAATAATAATATTAACAATACTTTAAATTATAATTAACAATGCTATTCCTCTTTTCATTATGTAAAATCATACTATCTCTAACATCTTTAGATGTTTTTTTCTCCATGATGCTCTATACAACAGTCAAGATATTGGTCAGACAAAAGACTGATTTGACTTGATT
Source organism: Orcinus orca (assembly GCF_937001465.1). NCBI lineage: Eukaryota > Metazoa > Chordata > Mammalia > Artiodactyla > Delphinidae > Orcinus > Orcinus orca. Next base: position 151,099,028 of record NC_064559.1, on the reverse strand, counting down.
TTCCAAAACAGCAAGGTGATTTAGGAGTTAGAAAGGTGTTGACCACTTCGACTCCATATAGAAGCAGAAAAATGAAGAAGAAACAGAATACAGAGAAATTTTTTGCACCTCTTAAGTGGTTGAAAAATGAAAGAAGATCTATCTTAAAAACATCCAGTCGTGGGCTTCCCTGGCGGCGCAGTAGTTGAGAGCCCGCCTGCCGATGCAGGAAACACGGGTTCGTGCTCGGTCCGGGAAGATCCCACATGCTGCGGAGGGGCTGGGCCGGTGAGCCATGGCCGTTGGGCCTGCGCGTCCAGAGCCTGTGCTCCGCAACGGGAGAGGCCACAACAGTGAGAGGCCCGCGTACCGGGAAAAAAACAAAAAAAAAAACAAACCAAAAAAACCCCCAAAACCCCATCCAGTCTTTCCTTTATAAGACCACATCACATTTCCAGGGAGTGATCCCTAGTAATCATTTTGACAGCTCAGCAGAGCAGTATCAGGAATGTTCTCGATGAAATAGTCCTACATAGTATTGCTTTGTCTAATGACACAATAACATCTGAAAATTCACACTCCTCTTCACCTACTAAGGGACTACTTTCTTTTCTCTTTTCCTCACTGCTGTCTCCCAGGCAGATGATTTTGGTATAATTTCTGTAACTACTCAAGAGCTCTCTCCTCGTGTATATTTTATTCTCTGAACCCTTTTAGGTTGTAGCCCTTCTGATTATTTTTGGTCCCAGAGTTTCATGCCTTTTACACATTGTTATTCTAAATTCCACAAGTCACTTATTTGCTCATAATCCAGGTCTTTCAAACCCTTTTGAGTTTGCACATTCTTTTGCACACTATTTGCCCCCACTTTTGTAACATTAGCCAAATTGAATATAAAAGCTGCTCAGGATGGTTCAAAATGAAAATAATGAGCTAGGTGAGGAGTAAATAATACTGATTTACAAATGACAAAGTTTTGCTCAAAAACTTTGCTTCTGGTGTAAATAGCTTGTTCTGATGCCTACATACTCTAGCATCCAGTAAAACAAACAAATAAAAATACAATATTTTGGTAAAAATGGGCAAAAGTTTCCTTTTGTAAGCAAATGCACTTTTCCTTGAAATTTAAGAAGTCATATTTGCGTATTAATTTTCTTTACAATGTACTAAATTTGCAGCAACCAAATTCTATATGAAATCCACATTTTCTAAAACATGCAAATGATGTGGTAAATAGAACAGATTAGCTTACTTGGCATTTTTTTCCAACTGTCTGATGTGTTTTCTTGTACTGCAGAGGCTGGAAAGCTAAAAGTGACATTCTCTGACTCCTTTGGAATTAGGTTTCAAGACATGATTTATATTCCAAAAATCAAATGTATATGCTCAAGACTGAAATTCAGAACTTAATTTAACAGATAGGAAGGAAGTGGGATGTGAATCTCTTTTACTCCTAAGAAACTCAGTAGGAATGATGTGGCTCTGGAGTTCAGTGTCGGCTACTCCCAGCTGATCTCAAGATTCCAATTAAGGCAGGATTTTTCCAGAAGCAATAGTTTTGTGATGGACTTCCTGAATTCTGCAGCTTCCTGACCTTTGCTAGTATAGCAGTTTCCTTGGTGGAAAGGTATACAATGTTCTGGCAGCCAATCCTGGAGGCCAGCCTAGATCCTGTTACTGTAGCCTTTTCAAACAATCTTTCAGCCTAATTCCCTGTAAAAAGTCACTTTCTGCTTATGAGTCTAGAGCAGTTTTTTCAATAGAACTCTCACTGATTCAAGTCTGAGGCCTTGAAATTGGGATTTGAAGTATTGAATGTTCTTGAATCATCTCCAAATTTACCATTTCATTCCTCCAGAGTCCACTCTTTCCCCAAACACTGCCATAACTTTTTACCTACGTTGCCATTCAGTAACTCACAGAAACAGATTCTTCATCAATTATTGGCTAAATTAACCAAATATTTTTATTATTTTGCCACCATGTACCATGATCTACTTGCATCCCTTCTATTATGAACAGATTTCCTCTGACTTTAAACATAAACCATTCAGATAATGTATCCCAGATTCCTATCTTTGAGTGTTGCCTGCAACCAGAAAGATTATATCATTCATAATTCAATAAAATTAGAGAGTTTTTTCCCCCACAAAGATCATATGGTATAATAAAAAAGACTGTAAAACTTGGAAACAAATGGATCTAGATGTGAAAACTGGCTCCACCATTTTACTTATTATTGGTGCGACTTTGGAATAATTATTTAACCTTTTTTTAAATAAATAAATTTTAAAAATTATTTTAAAAAACGCTTGCCACTTCTACCTACCACTTTTATTTGCAGACTGCATTACAAAAAGAAAAGGTGCATAAAAACAAAGTAGGTGGTCAATTATTTAGAATGTTAGTGTTGCTTTAGACCAGTACCAGCCAGTGGAACTCTTTGTGATAGAAGTGTTGTGCTGTCCCATACAGTAACCACTAACTGTGTGACTGAAGAAGTCAATTTTTAACAGTATTTGATTTTAATTAATTTAAATTTAAGTAGCCACATGTGGCTTGTAGCTACCATACTGGACAGCTTACAAGACTATTAAGATTAAAAGAACCATGGAATTTGCTCAATTGCACTTCCAGATAATGTCATGAATTAACTCATCCTAAATCATCAAGAAACAATTAATTAGTGGTTAAGAGCACAGGCACTGAGGCCAGATACCTGGGTTCACATCTGACATCTGTATAGTTGGTCTAGAGCAAGTTATGTTGCCAATCTCTCTGTAATTTAGTTTCCTCCTTTATATGATGGAGTTAAAGAATAGTGCCTACCCCTTAGGGTGTTTATGACAATTAAATGATTTAGCATATTCAGTGTGCTTAGAATATTGCCTTCTGCCATTAGTAGTACTAATAATAATGCTTAGGCATTCTGTACGGAAGGAGGTAACCTATTCTGGAAGGAAAATTGTAAGAGTTAGTTTCCTTCAGGGTAGCTATAAGTATGTTATCCATCACAGCCAGTGTGGCATCACTTGTATCTCTAGAGATGTTTTTTTTTGTTGAATTTTTGAATTTTATTTTATTTATTTTTTTATACAGCAGGTTCTTATTAGTTATCCATTTAATACATATTAGTGTATACATCTCAATCCCAATCTCCCAATTCATCCCACCACCACCACCCCATCCCTGCCACTTTCCCCCCTTGGTGTCCATACATTTGTTTTCTACATCTATGTCTCTATTTCTGCCCTGCAAACCAGTTCATCTGTACCATTTTTCTAGGTTCCACATATATGCTTTAAAATACAATATTTGTTTTTCTCTGACTTACTTCACTCTGTATGACAGTCTCTAGATCCATCCATGTCTCTACAAGTGACCCAATTTTGTTCCTATTTATGGCTGAGTAATATTCCATTGTGTATATGTACCACATCTTCTTTATCCATTCTTATGTCAATGGGCATTTAGGTTGCTTCCATGTCCTGGCTATTGTAAATAGTGCTGCAATGAACATTGGGGTGCATGTGTCTTTTTGAATTATCGTTTACTCTGGGTATATGCCCAAAAGTGGGATTGCTGGGTCATATGGTAATTCTATTTTTCATTTTCTAAGGAACATTCATACTGTTCTCCATAGTGGCTGCATCAATTTACATTCCCACCAACAGTGCAAGAGCATTCCCTTTTCTCCTCACCATCTCCAACATTTGTTGTTTGTAGATTTTCTGATGATACCCATTCTAACTGGTGTGAGATGATACCTCATTGTAGTTTTGATTTGCATTTCTCTAATAATTAGTGATGTTGAGCAGCTTTTCATGTGCTACTTGGCCATCTGTATGTCTTCTTTGGAGAAATGTCTATTTAAGTCTTCTGCACATTTTTGGATTGGGTTGTTTTTTTTAATATTGAGCTGCATGAGCTGTTTATATATTTTGGACATTTGGAAATATTTTCTCCTGTTCTGAGGGTTGTCTTTTCGTCTTGTTTGTAGTTTCCTTTGCTGTGCAAAAGATTTTAAGTTTCCTTAGGTCCCATTTGTTTATTTTTGTTTTTATTTCCATTACTCTAGGAGGTGGATCAAAAAAGATCTTGCTGTGATTTATGTCAAACTGTTTTTCCTATGTTTTCCTCAAAGAGTTTTATAGTGTCTGTTCTTACATTTAGGTCTCTAATCCATGTTGAGTTAATTTTTGTGTATGGTGTTAGGGAGTGTTCTAATATCATTCTTTTACATGTAGCTGTCCAGTTTTCCCAGCACCAGTAACTGAAGAGACTATCTTTTCTCCATTGTATATCCTTGCCTCCTTTGTCATAGATTAGTTGACCATAGGTGCATGGGTTTATCCCTCGGCTTTCTATCCTGTTCCATTGATCTATATTTCTGTTTTTGTGCCAGAACCATATTGTCTTGATTACCGTAGCTTTGTAGTATAGCCTGAAGTCAGGGAGTCAGATTCCTCCCACTCTGCTTTTGTCCCCTCAAGACTGCTTGGTATATTCAGGTTGTTTTGTGTCTCCATACAAATTTTAAGATGTTTTGTTCTAGTTCTGTAAAAAATGCCATTGGTAATTTGATAGGGATTGCATTGAATCTGTAGATTGCTTTGGGTAGTGTAGGCATTTTCACAATATTGATTCTTCCAATCCAAGAACATGGAATATCTCTCCATGTGTTTGTATCATCTTTAATTTCTTTCATCAGTGTCTTATAGTTTTCTGCATATGGGTCTTGGGTCTCCCTAGGTAGGTTTATTCCTAGGTATTTTATTCTTTTTGTTGCAATGGTAAATGGGAGTGTTTCCTTAATTTCTCTTTCAGATTTTTCATCATTAGTGTATACGAATGCAAGAGATTCCTGTGCATTAATTTTGTATCATGCAACTTTACCGAATTCATTGATTAGCTCTAGTAGTTTTCTGGTGGCATCTTTAGGCTTCTCTGTGTATAGTATCATGTCATCTGCAAACAGTGAGAATTTTAATTCTTTTCCAATTTGTATTCCTTTTATTTCTTTTTCTTCTCTGTTTGCTGTGGCTAGGACTTCCAAAACTGTTGAATAATAGTGGTGAGAGTGGATATCCTTCTTTTCCTGATCTTAGAGGAAATGCTTTCAGATTTTCACCATTGAGAATGATGTTGGCTGTGGGTTTGTTGTATATGGCCTTTATTATGTTGAGGTAGGTTCCCTCTATGCCCAGTTTCTGGAGAGTTTTTATCATAAATATGTGTTGAATTTTGTCAAAAGCTTTTTCTGCATCTATTGAGATGATCATATGGTTTTTATTCTTCAATTTGTCAATATGGCGTATCACATTGATTGATTTGTGTATATTGAAGAATCCTTCCATCCCTGGGATAAATCCCAATTGATCATGGTGTATGATCCTTTTAATGTGTTGTTGGATTCTGTTTGCTAGTATTTTGGTGAGTATGTTTTCATCTATATTCATCAGTGGAATTGGTTTGTAATTTTCTTTTTTTGTTGTATCTTTGTCTGGTTTTGGTATCAGGGTGATGGTGGCCTCATAGATTGAGTTTGGGAGTATTCCTTCCTCCACAATTTTTTGGAAGAGTTTGAGAAGGATGGATGTTAGCTCTTCTCTAAATGTTTTATAGAATTGACCTGTGAAGCCATCTGGTCCTGGACTTTTGTTTGTTGGAAGATGTTTAATCACAGTTTCAATTTCATTACTCGTGATTGGTCTGTTCATATTTTCTGTTTCTTCCTTGTTCAGTCTTGGAAGGTTATACCTTTCTACGAATGTGTTCATTTCTTCCAGGTTGTCCATTTTATTGGCATAGAGTTGCTTGTAGTAGTCTCTTAGGATGCTTTGTATTTCTGTAGTGTCTGTTGTAATTTTTCCTTTTTCATTTCTAATTTTATTGATTTAAGTCCTCTCCCTCTTTTTCTTGATGAGTCTGGCTAATGGGTTATCAATTTTGTTTATCTTCTCAAAGAACCAACTGTTAGTTTTATTGATCTTTGTTATTGTTTTCTTTGTTTCTATTTCGTTTATTTCTGCTCTGATCTTTATGATTTCTTTCCTTCTACTAACTTTGGGTTTTGTTTGTTGTTCTTTCTCTAGTTCCTTTAGGTGTAAGGTTAGATTGTTTATTTGAGATGTTTGTTGTTTCTTGAGGTAGGATTGTGTTGCTATAAACTTCCCTCTTAGAACTGCTTTTGCTGCATCCCATAGGTTTTTGATCATTGTGTTTTCATTGTCATTTGTCTCTAGGTATTTCTTGATTTCCTCTTTGATTTCTTCAGTGATCTCTTGGTTATTTAGTAACATAGTGTTTAGCCTCCATGTGTTTGTGTTTTTTTGCCTGTAATTGATTTCTAATCTCATAGCACTGTGGTCAGAAAAGATGCTTGATGTGATTTCAATTTTCTTAAATTTACTGAGGCTTGATTTTTGACCCAAGATGTGATCTATTCTGCAGAATGTTCCATGCACACTTGAGAAGAAAGTGTAATCTGCTGTTTTTGGGTGGAATGTTCTATAAATATTAATTAAATCTATCTGGTCTATTATGTCATTTAAAGCTTGTTTTTCCTTATTAATTTTCTGTTTGGATGATCTGTCCATTGGTGTAACTGAGGTGTTAAAGTCCCCCACTATTATTGTGTTACTGTCAATTTCTTCTTTTATACCTGTTATCAGTTTCCTTATGTATTGAGGTGCTCCAATGTTGGGTGCATATATGTTTATAATTGTTGTATCTTCTTCTTGGGTTGATCCCTTGATCATTATGTAGTGTCCGTCCTTGTCTCTTGTAACATTCTTTATTTTAAAGTCTACTTTATCTGATATGAGTATTGCTACTCCAGCTTTCTTATGATTTCCATTTGGATGGAATATCTTTTTCCATCCCCTCACTTTCAGTCTGTACATCTCCCTAGGTCCGAAGTGGGTCTTTTGTAGACAGCATACATATGGGTTTTGTTTTTGTATCCATTCAGCAAGCCTGTGTCTTTTGGTTGGAGCATTTAATCCATTCACGTTTTAGGTAATTATTGATATGTATGTTGCTATGACCATTTTCTTAATTGTTTTGGGTTTGTTTTTGTAGGTCCTTTTCTTCTCATGTGTTTCCCATCTAGGGAAGTTCCTTTAGCATTTGTTGTAGAGCTGATTTGGTGGTGCTGGATTCTTTTATCTTTTGCTTGTCTGTAAAGCTTTTGATTTCTCCATCGAATCTGAATGAGATCCTTGCCGGGTAGGGTAATCTTGGTTCTAGGTTCTTCCCTTTAATCATGTGAAATATGTCATGCCACTCCCTTCTGGCTTGTAGAGTTTCTGCTGAGAAATCAGCTGTTAACCTTATGGGGGTTCCCTTGTATGTTATTTGTCATTTTTCCCTTGCTGCTTTCAATAATTCTTCTTTGTCTTTAATTTTTCCCTATTTGATTACTATGTGTCTCGGCGTGTTTCTCCTTGGGTTTATCCTGTATGGGACTCACTACGCTTCCTGGACTTGGGTTGCTATTTCCTTTCCCATGTTAGGGAAGTTTTCGATTATAATGTCTTCAAATATTTTCTCTGGTCCTTTCTCTCTCTCTTCTCCTTCTGGAACCCCTATAATCCGAATGTTGTTGTATTTAATGTTGTCTCAGAGGTCTCTTAAGCTGTCTTCATTTCTTTTCATTCTTTTTTCTTTATCCTGTTGCACAGCAGCGTATTCCACCATTCTGTCTTCCAGGTCACTTATCCGTTCTTCTGCCTCAGTTATTCTGCTATTGATTCCTTCTAGTGTATTTTTCATTTCAGGTATTGTATTGTTCATCTCTGTTTGTTCTTTAATTCTTCTAGGTCTTTGTTAAACATTTCTTGCATCTTCTCGATCTTTGCCTCCATTCTTTTTCCAAGGTCCTGGATCATCTTCCCTATCATTATTCTGAATTCTTTTTCTGGAAGGTTGCCTATCTCCACTTCATTTAGTTGTTTTTCTGGGGTTTTATCTTGTTCCTTCATCTGGTACATAGCTCTCTGCCTTTTCATCTTGTCTATCTTTCTGTGAATGTGGCTTTTGTTCCACAGGCTGCAGGATTGTAGTTCTTCTTGCTTCTGCTGTCTGCCCTCTGGTGGATGAGTCTATCTAAGAGGTTTGTGCAAGTTTCCTGATGGGAGGGACTGGTGGTGGGTAGAGCTGGCTGTTGCTCTGGTGGGCAGAACTCAGTAAAACTTTAATCTGCTTTTCTGATGGTGGGTGGGGCTGGGTTCCCTCCCTGTTTGTTTGGCCTGAGGTGACCCAACACTGGAGCCTACCCAGGCTCTTTGTTGGGGCTAATGGCAGACTCTGGAAGGGCTCATGCCAAGGAGTACTTCCCAGAACTTCTGCTGCCAATGTCCTTGTCCTCACGGTGAGACACAGCCACCCACACATCTTCAGGAGACCCTCCAACACTAGCAGGTAGGTTTGGTTCAGTCTCCTGTCAGGTCACTGCTCCTTCCCCTGGGTCCCTATGTGCACACTACTTTGTGTGTGCCCTCCAAGAGTGGATTCTCTGTTTCCCCCAGTCCTGTTGAAGTCCTGCAATCAAATCCCTCTAGCCTTCAAAGTCTGATTCTCTAGGAATTCTTCCTCACGTTGCCAGACCCCCAGGTCAGGAAGCCTGGCGTGGGCTCAGAACCTTCACTCCAGTGGGTGGACTTCTGTAGTATAAGTGTTCTCCAGTCTGTGAGTCACCCACCATGCAGTTATGGGATTTGATTTTATTGTGATTGTGCCCCTCCTACTGTATCATTGTGGCTTCTCCTTTGTCTTTAGATTATCTTTTTTGGTGAGTTCCATTGTCTTCCTTTCCATGATTGTTCAGCAGTTAGTTGTGATTCCAGTGCTCTTGCAAGAGGGAGTGAGAGCACGCCCTTCTACTCCTCCATCTTGAACTAATCTCCTATTTAACATTTTTTAGTCTATTTCCTGAAATTCAAATGCTTCACAGAGTCCTTGTGATGATTAAATGAGAAATACATGCACATGAACATAGCACATGTTTTTCCTATTGGAGAATGACTACTTCTCCTTTGCATGTAGCTTTGTTTACAGAAGTATTAAAGATAAACATGTTCTACAATATAAGCCAAAAGAGGTAAGTATTTCCTTTGTCTGTCTCAGGCTACATAAGGAACATGTCCAGTGACTAAGTTCAGTGAATCAGAAGCTCCTTCATGAGATTTGAAATCCCCCAGGGAGATTGGAGGTTATTCATTAAAGAGACCAAAGTAGTATAAGGGCAGTACTGCCCAATCAGTCTCATGCTGAGTTTCCAGTTTCCTAATTTTTGGCTCTCAAACATTTCCTGCTCCTGGTCTACTCTCAGGCCTGGTTCCCCAGTCTCTTACTGATGTCATTAGCTCCAAAAATATCTTTTCAATAAATTACTTCTTATTTAAGTTCTTCATAGTTTGCTTCTGTTGTTTCCTATAAAGAATACTGATTGATAGAGTACTACTTTTCTATTCTATAAAAGATGAAACTAAGCCACAGAAAGATTGTGTTACTATTCCAAAGTCACAAAGCTAGTAAGTAGTGAAGCCATGATTAAAACTGGGTCCTTCAGAATGCAAAACCCTAGTAAAAGCTGTTTTTTCTGCTTAAACAGAGCTGTCTCACTAAGCCCAAATTTGTCTAACTGGCTTTATTTCCCTGGAGTATACCCAGGATGCTCCCATTAAAGCTAATTTGAGTTACTTTAAAATAGGAAGGGCAGAAAACACAAGCCCATACAGTTGTAAAGGAGAAGGATTTCCTGTATTGCTTTCAATTCATCATATCTTGGCACCAAAATGGGATAAAGATGAAATGATTGCACTTTCTGGAGAGAAAAAAAATAGCCCTTCACTTTCAAATAAAGCAATAACCTTATGTTAATCCATGATTTAAACTGAATCACATTATTACTTAAGTACTAATCTATATAACCCACTTAAAATTTAAATGTATGACTCAGATGAATGCTATGTATTGTTCTTTATATTATAAAGTAATCTTGGAAATGTCAATGTGATGTCTATTGCAGATACTGATAAATTTCTTGTTCTTAAATAATGATATATTATTTTCTAAATGATTCTTTTGCAAGACTGTGTTCTTTTTTTTATACCAAGATTGTATGATATCCAGCCAAAGGTGACAATGACCATTATATATTTGTTTCGATTTTTAAATACAAATTTAGAACATTTGTTACCAACCTAACTGAAACTGAAATTGCATTATTCTTATTCAAATAATGTTCATAACAATAGGATACAATGTGCATGGCCAATGACGTTCTTCAAGAAAAACGTGAGATGCACAGTGTGACCTAAATGAGCATTGTTTCTCCAACTTTTCATTGATCTGTTTTATCTTCTAGAATAACATTTATAGGTATATAATGTAACCCCCATTAGCCTCAACCAGTCTAGGTAATGTAGTTCCACTTGTGTGTGATAGGTTTAAGAAGGGACTTGTGACAGTTTTGGCAATGAATTAGTTACATCTTAGCAATGACCGAGTCACATCTTAGCAATGACATGTGAAGGGAAGGCAGCCATGGGATTTGGGGAAATGTTTCCTCAAGATGAAAAGAAACACAGAGAAGAAATGGCTCCTTTTCTTCCTTTGGACATGGATGTGTCTACATGGAAAGCCTGGAACTGCAGCAGTCAACCTGTGATGATAAGGGCCGTTAGCCCAACACAGAGCAGAATTAATGGAGAGAGCATAATCTTTGAGTCACTGAATTAACTAACTCTGGAGCTGCTTTCTTGTTATGTGAAATAATAATGTTTCCTTATTGTTTAAGGAACTTTGACTTGGCATTTTCTTTTACATGCAGCCCAAAGCACCCTAACTTATACGTGGAGCAAGTATTTCACAGAAGATCTCAGTACATTGACTGTCTCAAAGCAAGTGTTCAAGTAGTATTTATTAAATAAACAATGAATGCAAGGAAGTTAACATTATTTGGGACTTACAGATTGAGGAAACATTAAGAAATCCATATTTATTTGGGATAATGATGATAATAATAGAGAGTGACTACAAGGAAATAATGGATATAAAGTAAGTGGTATGACTGGGGGAAAAGACAGGAAAAGGTACATTTTAGAACCTCTAGTGACCACCTCAGGGCTTGACCCTTTTTTCTTGAAGTGAAAACATGAATTCACAGCAGAGTGTTTTTCTCACCCTCCATCCTAGTGTGGATGGCATTCAATCCTTTCATAGCAAAAGTCAGCCCCTCCACATTTCTAGCACCATACTAGCAAACTTTCTCTCATTCCCAAAGGGCTACAGTTTCAAAATAGAAAAATAGGACAGCCACCAAATGCATAAAATATAAACAAAACAAAAACAAAACAGAAGAATGTGCTTATTGGCTTTTCCTTCTATCAGCATTCTAGGAGAGAGACACTTGTCTCTTGCAGGCTCATTTAGTTGGGCATGGAGAAAATACAAACTGAAATGCAAGGAAGAGTTTCAGATGAGGGAGGAAGGTACAGACAGCACTGAAGAGAGAACCTATCTGCCTCTGTAAGTATACCTGAGGCACATGGTACATTTCCCTTCTAATGAAAAGTTCTAAACCATTTACAATAATGTCAGTATCTCTTGAAAATTATCCATTAAGCCTTTACTGAAAACACACAAAAGCCTTTTCTCCATCCTCATTATCAAGACCTCATAATCAGCCAGACCTTTGATCTTGAAACTCTCACTTTCAAGTATCCATAACAATGCACTACCCTGATCTTTCTCCTGTTTCTCCAACTCCTAGACTCCTAATTCAGAAAACTTCCCCTCTCTTCTCCAAGCCGTCAGCCCTCTCTTGCTATTTTTTTCTCCATATGCTTACATTTTTTATATTTAAGTAATTTAATACCAGAATATTTACTGGAAATGTGCTACACACAAAACTGGTTTGGTAAAATAAAAGAATATATGAAACTTTGACCCCATTCTTAAGAATCTCAAAATCAAGTTTAGGAGAAAGATACTTAAGTAGTTCTAATATAAGACATATTGTGATAAATGCCATAACAAAAGTCTTTAAGCAGGCTTCCCTGGTGGCGCAGTAGTTGAGAGTCCGCCTGCCGATGCAGGGGACACGCGTTCGTGCCCCGGTCCGGGAAGATCCCACATGCCGCGGAGCGGCTGGACCCGTGAGCCATGGCCGCTGAGCCTGCGCATCCGGAGCCTGTGCTCCGCAACGGGAGAGGCCACAACAGTGAGAGTCCTGCGTACCGCAAAAAAAAAAAAAAAAAAGTCTTTAAGCAATGAAAATAGAAGTCACTGGCCTCCCACTGGAGTCTAAATGTTAAATGTCTCACCATGTTTAAGAAGACTTCACCATCTTTCCTCCAAAAATTGTTCTCCATTGTGATGACTGTTTCCACTAGCAGTTCCACAGTTAGCCTCGTCACTCACACTTGAAAGATGGGTATTCTTTGCATTTTTCTCAGTTTGCATTTTTCTCAGATTCATGCTCCCCATCTAGCCATTCACCACACTCTGTTCATTTCTTTTTTGAAATGTCTCCTTTATCCTTCTGTTGTATGGTCATTGCCACCTCCCTAGTCCAAAATTGGATCACTTTATACCTATATTCCTGCAGTTTCCTAGCAGATGTCTATGGACCCAGGCCTTCCCTCTCCTAAATTATCCTGTCTATTTCAAAGAACCACAGAATTCTAAAATAGGAAGAGATATTGCCCTCCAATGCAAAAATCTCTACAAATTAATTTGGAAATGTAGGTTAGTAGCCATCCACTACCTGAATACTTATTGATGGAAAAATAATTTCTCAAAACATTTATCATTTAATTTATACATTATTTTAATTGACAGAAAAATGTCCTTTATATTGCCAGGTCTATATCTTTTTTGCTTTATTTTTTCTCCCTTCAATCCTAATTTTGCTTATCTGAAATATGAAATTCCATCAGGCCTTTGAAGAAAGCTATTTTGTCTCTTTAAGTTCTGTTTTTGAAAAATTTATAAATATACACTGTTCCCATAATTGGGCCTGATATGAATTTTAGGCCTCACCAGCATTATTGCCAGCATTATTTAAAATGCAGGGTCTAGAAATAAAGAGAATACTCTGAAATTGCTTTATGTAGAGTTCTCGTCATTCTGCTTATCCCACAAATTCAAGAATTTTAAATATTTCCAATTGTTATTGTTTCAAAGCACAACTCGTCAGCTCTACTTGACTTTTAAGGCCACTCAGAATCTGTGTCCTTTGTTCTAGCCCAAATCATTCATCTTCAGTTTTCTATAAAGCATCTCCTTCTTTAGCTAAACTGGGATTCTCATGTTGGCATTCTCTTTCATTGTTTCACTTACATTTCCAAACCTGTCCTTACACTTATCCTTTTGCTTGGAATGACTTACCTCCTCTCTACCTATCTTAATCTTCTCTCTCCTTTAAAACTCAGTTCCAGACTGTGTAGTATAGAATCTGGACTCAGCCAAAGAGAGGATTGGACTCTGCCCTTGGCTCCTGGGTGGAGATCTCTAGGCCCCCAGAATGTCCTGCCTGATAGAAGGGTTTTTGTTTGCCTGGGGTCTTTGGCCACCACCAGACAGTCTAATAATGTGATGTAGGACGGGGACCACACTGTATCGGTTCTGACCTCTGGAAGAACTGATGACGAAAGGTAGCCTGACCTCTGTGAGGGGCTGGAGACTGAAAGGTAGTCACATGGGTAGGACGTAATTAAGCCTTAATAAAAACTCTGGACACCAAGTGCTCAAATGAGTTTCTCTGGTTGGCAATACTCTGTGTGTATCCTCACACATTGTAGCCAGAGGAGGTAACACTATCCGTGATTCCACAGGGAGAAGATAGCCAGAAGCTGTGCATTTGGACCCTCCCAGACTCTGCCTTATGCATTTCTTCCTTTGGCTGATTTTCTATATCTTTTATTAACCATGAGCATAATAGCTTTCAATGAGTGCTTGAGTCCCTCCAGTGGATTATCAAACCCAAAGATGGATCCTTGAATTCACAGCCAGCTGGTTTGAAGTGATGGTGGTCTTGGGGACCCACAAACTTGTGGCTTATGTCTGAAGTAAGGGCAGTCTTACAGGGACTGTTTCCTCAAACTGTACAGTTGGTTAAACACATTGCACAGACCCACTTCCTTCTCGAAGCACGCTTCAAGTACTATCTCCCTCACTGATATCCCCTTCCTCTAACTAACTATAGTATTTATATTAGTATCACAAAATCTGTCACTAACATATATTATTGCAGGTAGGTAATAAACAAACATTCTAAGCAAAGGTTTGGATTTTGGTAACCAAAGAAATTTAGTAATCTGGTAACTTCTGAAATGAAGGGGAAGTAAAAGAAGGGAAGAAATGACTATCTGTATAATGCTATATAAAAGTGTCAGAAAAAGAAGGCGGCAGTGATACCAGCCAGATGATATTAGCATCTTCCTAAGGAACCACTGCATTAAAGAGATAGTTCAACAGTTCTACCAACATTTATTGAGCACATGGTAGACATCGAAAATGTGCCACCAACTCTCTAGGGATGAATACCTAATGAAGGTAACTGATAATTGTTCCAACATTTTTTTTTAACATCTTTATTGGGGTATAATTGCTTTACAATGGTGGGTTAGTTTCTGTTTATAACAAAGTGAATCAGTTATACATATACATATGTTCCCATATCTCTTCCCTCTTGCATCTCCCTCCCTCCCACCCTCCCTATCCCACCCCTCCAGGTGGTCACAAAGCACCGAGCCGATATCCCTGTGCCATGTGGCTGCTTCCCACTAGCTATCTACCTTATGTTTGTTAGTGTATATATGTCCATGTCTCTCTCGCGCCCTGCAACATTTTGTTTTTTGACAGAAAATTATTCCTTTCTCTGACTGGTAGCTTAATTCTTTATTAGAATTTTTCTTATCTCCTTTTCCCATGTAAGATGCCAATGGTCAGTGTGGGGCTCCTGCCCAGTTTAACAGAAAGGGATAATTCTATGTGACGTATTATATTCTAAAATATACGGAAAGAGTAGTCATGAGCAACACATAAATAGAGCAAAATGGAAATAGGGCACAAGAAACCAGAAGGAATAGAGGAATTAAATGGCCAGAAGTGGGCTCCATTGGCATCTGCAACTAATTTGGGGAATAGAGCCATGGACACTTAGAAAAGTCCTGAGATCAGAAATGGTGATGAACTGATTCCTGGTTTGAGCACAGCAGCAGGTGGTGAAACAGGGGATGGAAAGAATGAGGTCCTTATTGGCTAGAAGTTTGATATCCTTTCCTTGTATAATACATCTTGCTTTCCTGGTTTTATTTTTACTTCTCTGAGAACTGTAAGGGGATCAGGATTCACATTTCCTTGGGCTGGGATTATGACAAACTACATTCTTTTTTTTTATCCCAAGATAATGCATTTCAGAAAGAAAAACATCTCAAATAGGCATCCTGGAGGGTCCTGAAGGACCCTAAATTGGGACAATTCTGTAAAAACAGAATGTTTGATTATCTGCTTGTTCTCTCAAATAACACTCCAGATCCTGGCTGAGCAAGGGAGATGTGCAGTAGATCAGTAACAAGGCAAGAAATCATTATTTACCTGCTAGAGTCCTATGATAACCTATCAACGGAATAAATGTGTAACTCCCTACTTTATAAGCAGTCATCACATTCCACTAGACCCCTTCATAGATAGTTAAACCACCTGCAACTTTGCTCACATCCACCCTCAATACTGGAAAATGGATCAATCAAAATAAAGCATTCGACTTTGATGTGCTTAATCTGGTTTCTGTTTGAAGCATTAGCTTTTATGAATTAGATAAGCAAAACATAGTGTGTCCAGTTTCATAACGTTATCTGACTCCAACATACTAGAAAGAATTGGGAGAAAAGCTTATTAATGTTGAAATTTCATATAAGAAATGCATGTTTAGTTGAAGTCATAGCTAGTACTTTACATACTGGGTTGATAAGTACCAATCAACTGGCAGATGGTGCTGTTCTTGGGTAAAGAGAAACTGTTCTTTCTGGTTAAAAGAGATGCATTTATTCAGCAAACAAAATATATCTTTATGAGATTCTATATTCAAAAGTTTTCTGAAATAATACCATATGTTAGTATAAATATATGTGGAAATATCAGGACTAAACCAGCAAATTGTTTGAAATACGTATTTCTATTTTCAGCAGAAAATTTTATAGTTTAAAATTTTTTTCCAAATGTGCTTAAGACAATTTGAGAACCTTTTTGAAGCTGAGGGTTTTTAATATCTTTTATTTATTTATTTATTTATTTATTTTTTTAACATCTTTATTGGGGTATAATTACTTTACAATGGTGTGTTAGTTTCTGCTTTATAACAAAGTGAATCAGTTATACATATACATATGTTCCCATATCTCTTCCCTCTTGCGTCTCCCTCCCTCCCACCCTCCCTATCCCACCCCTCCAGGCTGTCACAAAGCACCGAGCCAATATCCCTGTGCCATGCAGCTGCTTCCCACTAGCTATCTACCTTACTACGTTTGTTAGTGTGTATATGTCCATGACTCTCTCTCGCCCCGTCACAGCTCGCCCTTCCCCCTCCCCATAACCTCAAGTCCGTTCTCTAGGAGGTCTGCGTCTTTATTCCTGCCTTACCCCTAGGTTCTTCATGACACATTTTTTTTTTTCTTAAATTCCATATATATGTGTTAGCATACTGTATTTGTCTTTTTCTTTCTGACTTACTTCACTGTGTATGACAGACTCTAGGTCTATCCACCTCATTACAAATAGCTCAATTTCGTTTCTTTTTATGGCTGAGTAATATTCCATTGTATATATGTGCCACATCTTCTTTATCCATTCATCCGATGATGGACACTTAGGTTGTTTCCATCTCCGGGCTATTGTAAATAGAGCTGCGATGAACATTTTGGTACATGACTCTTTTTGAATTTCGGTTTTCTCAGGGTATATGCCCAGTAGTGGGATTGCTGGGTCATATGGTAGTTCTATTTGTAGTTTTTTAAGGAACCTCCATACTGTTCTCCATAGTGGCTGAACCAATTCACATTCCCACCAGCAGTGCAAGAGGGTTCCCTTTTCTCCACACCCTCTCCAGCATTTATTGTTTCTAGATTTTTTGATGATGGCCATTCTGACTGGTATGAGATGATATCTCATTGTAGTTTTGATTTGCATTTCTCTAATGATTAATGATGTTGAGCATTCTTTCATGTGTTTGTTGGCAGTCTGTATATCTTCTTTGGAGAAATGTCTATTTAGGTCTTCTGCCCATGTTTGGATTGGGTTGTTTGTTTTTTTGTTGTTGAGCTGCATGAGCTGCTTGTAAATTTTGGAGATTAATCATTTGTCGGTTGCTTCATTTGCAAATATTTTCTCCCATTCTGAGGGTTGTCTTTTGGTCTTGTTTAATATCTTTTATGAGATCAGATGACTAAATTACTTTCAAGTAATCAAGGTAGCTGATTCCCCAGAGTAGAACTGATGTGTTGTTTCCCTAAATTTTGGTGGTTTAAGCACTCATATTTTGTTTTGTTTTAAATATATAATCACTACTTACTTAAGAAGCTAAATAGAAAAGATGAAGAAAAAATACATAATTGTAAAATATACAGATGTAAATACCTTCCTCATAGGGAAAGAGGAACATAGATCAAACAAAATATCTCAGGTAAAATAAAAGTAATGTTTTCTATGAATAAAATCTCCTTTTCCATTTATTAATATCTGTTTCATTCAGAATAGAATGTTAAATTATATAATTTTTATGTTTCATTCAGAATAGGATGCTAAATGAGATGAAAATTTATATCTTTTTTTTTTTTTTTTTTTTTTTTTTTGCGGTACACGGGCCTCTCACTGTTGTGGCCTCTCCCGTTGCGGAGCACAGGCTCCGGACGCGCAAGGCTCAGCGGCCATGGCTCACGAGCCCAGCCACTGCGCGGCATGTGGGATCTTCCCGGACCGGGGCACAAACCTGTGTCCCCTGCATCGGCAGGCAGACTCTCAACCACTGTGCCACCAGGGAAGCCCAGAATTCATATCTTTTTACATAACAGAAACAAATGTATGCTGAATTAAAACTTATGAGCTAATAACCCCCATGGTCCCTAACACAGTACTAAAAACTCACATGAGTTTATTAATAATTATTGAAATGAATATTGTTTCTGTAAGTCTGAGCTTAAGCCTGTCTAATAAAATGTACAAACAGAAAAACAGGGACTGCTCTCACAGCTGAGAGGTAGTGGTCATTTAATATCCCATTTTCTTGGAATGGTTTGGCAATTCTCAGCATGTGTTACGATGAAGTTTGTTGCATTCAAAATCACAACACTGAAAACATGCCTTTATCTCTCTCAAACCCTTCCTTCTGGGTTAGGAAGTATCCTGCAGTAAGACAATGTGATGGACTAGTTGACTTCCCAAGGTCTATTAATCTGTGAAGTGAAAATTAATATCCTTTCATCAGACGAGGCTGGTATCCAATTATCAGTAGAGCAGATGTTGTGCTTTTCTGCTGGGTATAAAGAAAAGGGATGTGTATATCATGCTTCAAGAGGTGTACCAATATAAGTAGGACATTCACACTCTGCCTTGCTACTCTCCTGAAGGTAAATTGCTCGAGTGTGCAGCAACCTCCTGCAGTCCCTCCAAATATCAGAAATGAAAAGCACAGCTATGAAAGGTCCAGGTTTGGCTCTCTTCATCAGTAAATTATGGGAATGTAACTCATACAGCTGCTGTGGGTACCTGCTGTCTGCCAGATCCCCTTCTTCCATTTCTTCTGCTCCCTGGGTATAGCCAGTCATTTCCAAAAGGTAATTTGCAGTTGATTATGCAATCTGCCAAACCCAATCAATGTGCTTACTCATGACCACTCATAAGATTATTTGCCTTAATCACAGGAGACCTCCAGGTGATTACACCACCGCAGGGAGTATATTCAGTGGAGATAGTTGTGGGGGGTGCCCACTACCCAGCTGCCTGCTGGGTCTCTTGGCTTCCATTATTTTCATCCTTTGGATGCAGCCTGTTCTATCCAAAGCCGCTTCAAAGGCAAACCCATTCGCTGTCACTGAGAAGCCCTCTGCTGACTACTGACTTCTGAGGCAGCAGGATAAATACAAAGACCTTGAGGACACTTCAGGATTCAGGCCTCTTTTGCTTTATCTCTTTTTAAAAAATATATATTAATATTAGTTTTCAGCAAGAGTTTATTCTCTTCTGTGTAGCAAAATAAACTTTCCTTAGGTGTCTAAAAGAATGATCTTTTAAAAATCAGACCTTTTGTTGGAATTTATTGGGTTTGTGATACCTCTCCATACGTATAAATCACTGTTTGATTTTATTTTGTATTCATAAAATTCTTTTTAAAAAATGAACTGGATCATCATATTTCAACATATACACAGGGATTGTGACTTATAGACCTTGGAAGTAGACAACCACTTAGTGCAGAGAAGGCAAAGATGTACCATGTGTGTTGCTATTCTCCTTTCTCTCTTCACACATCATATATATATATCTATATATATATCTATATATATAGATATATATATGAAGAAAAAATACATAATTGAAAATATACAGATGTAAATACATTCATCATAGGGAAAGAGGAACAATAGATCAAACAAAATATCTCAGGTAAAATAAAAGAGTACTGTTTTATTATATGAGTAATATTTTACTCATATTAAAAATATCATATTAAAAATATATTACTCAAAGAGTAATATTTTATTATATATATTTATTATATAATAAAACATTATGTTTTATTAATGTTTATATATATATATATATATATATATATATATATATACATATGGCACTATGATAGGCACTAAGGATGCAACAGAAAACAAACAAGACAATGTTCCTGCCCTCATAGTACTTACATTCTAGTGGGGATAGAAACACTGGTACCCTTATCACAGCATCATTTCTTCTTGAGCCCTGACAGAGCTTTCCCAACCTCGGCTTCACTACCAATCAAAGAGCATGTGCATGCAGAATGATATCTATCAGTCACCTCTGATCTAGTGCAGTCTATCAGTGATAGAGAAGAAGCTCAGCCACAAAACAAAGTTCATACTGCATTATACTGAAACACCCAAATCAAAATATTTAAGCCATAATAAATGCCAGATCAATGTATGGACCACTGACTGTTCAACCAAAACCTCTTCTCAACACTTAGTATTATTGAACTGCCAAATAATGTGATTCTGTTTATTGACTTAAACTTCAATTTTACAAATATAACTGAAAATGTTTATTTGTTAACAAATAACAGAGAAATGTTCATGAACCAAAAACTCAAACATAATACCAAAAAAATCAGTTGTATATTTTCTTCTGTACATACAAATATATTTCAGGAAAATGATCTGTGATTAAATTTTAACTCAACATGTCATAGATTAATATGGCTACAGTTGTATTATATACATTATTGTCAATGATATCTTAGGTTTTTTTTTGTTTGTTTTTTTTTGTTTTTTTTTTTTTGGTACGCGGGCCTCTCACTGTTGTGACCTCTCCCGTTGCGGAGCACAGGCTCCAGACACGCAGGCTCAGTGCCATGGCTCACGGGTCCAGCCGCTCCGTGGCATGTGGGATCTTCCTGGACTGGGGCACGAACCCGTGTCCTCTGAATCAGCAGGCGGACTCTCAACCACTGTGCCACCAGGGAAGCCCTTAGTTTTTTTTTTAATTTAATATTTATTTAATATTGGGGTATAGTTGGTTTACAATGTTGTGTTAGTTTCAGTTGTACAGCAAAGTGGTTCAGTTACACATATACATATATTCATTCTTTTTCAGATTCTTTTCCCATATAAGTTATTACAGAATATTTAGTAGGGTTCCCTGTGCTATATAGTAGGTCCTTAGTGATTATCTATTTTATATATAGTAGTATGCATATGTTAATCCCAAACTCCTAATTTATCCCTGATAGCTCAATGAATAAAATAAACTTTAACTTACTATGAAGTAAATATTTTCAACAAGATAATGTAATTTGAGGTCTAAATGACCCCACTATCTGGAATATTGTTGAAGGTCTCAACCATCAGTTTTCTGGATTGTCAAATAGATTTGCTCTGAATAGAGAAACATTAAACCAAGATTTTATCACCTGACTCTGCTTCTAATATCTGTATGACTCCAGACAAGTTATTCAGTCTTGAAAATACTTAGTTTATCTATCTATAAAACGGAAACTAGGTGGTCTCTCTGGGCCCTTTACAAATAAAAAACAATGCTTCTGTGTTAATACAAATATGTCTACTCCTTGGTAATATGTCAAAGAATGCCAAAATATATAACATGAGAGCGAAAAAACAACATTCATAGAAATATAAATAGAAAGAAATTTCATGAAGCATAAGTACAAATGAGAAGGAGGAAAAAATACAGGGACCATTTATAAATCTGCTCTCAATAGAATTAATAACGGCTACTGTAAATCACACAAAAACCCTTTGTTAGAATAAAACATATTAATTATTTATATGTTAAAGTTAAATATTGATCAGCATCTTGCCACGTGTACAAAGTTCTCTTTACTTCTTTGTTCCATAAGGGAACATTGAAATAATCAACAATGAAGTAAAAGGGATTCTATTTAAACTTCAGTTTTTTTGTAAATTTGAATATATAGTTAGATATAACCTACGGTTATTTGGTCAGAAACCAAATCTTTTGGAAAAGAAATCTACGCCCCGAACTGAAGGTTGTAACATCGAGTGTACACATAATTCTCTCAGGCCTTGACATGTCTCCTAAGGCACAATTTAGTCAGTAAAACTCTTGCGGTCTGAAACAATGTTAAAATGCCCCCCAAGTCTAGGGCTGACTCCTGGGATTGGCTTGATGACTTTGCAGATCCAGGCTACAAAGAACTTTTGGAGCATGACTTGAGAAGAGGGAGTAATATGAAGACAAAGCATTTTGACTGCTTTTGAGGCACCTTAACTGCAATCCACAGCACGTTCAGCCTAATATGCTATGCGAAGCTAGGTGTTGGTTAATACAAAAGGAAGAGTAGCATTCCATGCTTAAGTGAGGTTAGGAAATGCTGAATTAAACAATGTACCAGGTTAGTTTATTGCGGTTTTTTTTTCAGACTCTCTAGTGTGTTTAATGTATAACTTGGATCTTCGAGACAATGATCTAGTACTCAGAGTCTCCAAATATATTTGGCCAATAGAAACATTTTGTCTTAAAATACGCTGCAAGACTAGTATTTGTGGTCAAGTATATAAATTTCCCTCTATCTTCAAAAGCCTTCGTTTCACTATTACACATCGCATGTATTACATTTAATTGTTCATCAGAGGCACAACTAAACAAAGTGGAAAGCGTTTAGTTTTCAAGAGCCCTGAGACTTTCACAGAAGTTCCACAGAGTTGAAACATTATTTTTACTTATTGAATCTATGTAGATCCCTGCCAGGATGTTGTAAAATAAATCATCTGATAGGGAATGCTTCCCTGGTTGTGTTGAGATAAGCTGAATCAAAGAGAGATATGTCCTTTTGTTAATATTCTCATGGTCACAAAATATCAGCCTCTGTATTTACACCGAGATGATTAGTCAAAGACACCCAGAGCCAATGTTAACTATAACTGATGTGAATAGCCTTGTCATGTAAATAAACACATAATAAGGCACATCTTTCTTCCTTTTCATGCAAACTTAAATTGGACAAATTCTATGTCAGGATTTTAGAAAAAAGAAACCTCAAAGAATGCATCCTTTTTAGGGTTTCATATTTTAATATCTACAGTATAATTATATTCTGCAGACACAGGTGGACTCATTGGGAATGCGTTAAAGTGGAAATTACTGGAATTTGGGATGTAAGTAAATTATAAAATGTGATGCGTGAGAAACTCCATAATAGTTTTCTTAAAGTAGCATAATTGTTCTTTACTCTCAAACAAAAACCAATATTTTCTCTCAAAATAGAAATATTTCTTCCTTTTGTAGAATCAAATATTATACCTTAAAAATAACTGTCAATTATATGAAAATAAATCTTCCTGATATGAAATTTTTCTGTTGGGAATATTAAATGTAAAAATAGTTTTTACCATTCCCCCATAATATATTTGTAAAGAAAACCAGAGCTTCCCTGGTGGCGCAGTGGTTGGGAGTCTGCCTGCCGATGCAGGGGACACGGGTTCGTGCCCCGGTCCAGGAAGATCCCACATGCCGCGGAGCCGCTGGGCCCGTGAGCCATGGCCGCTGAGCCTGCGCGTCCGGAGCCTGTGCTCCGCAACGGGAGAGAGGCCACAACAGTGAGAGGCCCGCGTACCCCACCCCAAAAAAAAAAAAAAAAAAAAAAAGAAAACCAATAGCAACAATAGCAAAGTATTTAACATAATGCTTTATTAAACAAAAGTAAAACATATTATTTGTGATAACTGGACTATATTTAAGGAAAAATAATCTCTACTTTTTAATGTCTAGTTTCCCACTGTTTTAAATGGTGTGGTGTTTAGTTTGAGTACAGTATATGCAAGGACTGAACATCAGTGACACAAAATTTGCATATTATCTGTTCAGAGAAAAACTATATACAAAATTTTTAAGCTAAGTAATACTTGGAAACAAATACTAACAAAAATTTTTAAATTGTGTAAGTAAAATATGTTATAGGAATAAAACACAAAGGGAACTAAGGTTATTTAAAAAACTAACAGTTTTGTTGTATATATAACATGCACAAGAAATACCACGTATACATAGTAAACTAATAAATATGACAGATTAATTTCTCCTAATAGAAGAGTTATAGATACAACTATACATATGATTTTGAAAGGCTTAATTCAGAAGAATCTTGTAGTAGTCAGTTGTAATACCTTATAAGTAGATTTTATATAATAACTCAAAAAGTTAAAGTCTGGGATTTTTTGTGTGTAAGCTGGGCATATTTAGTTCACTAGTTTGTTAAATATATCTTCCTACCTATTTTCTGCCTGACTGATACAGAAATCTGTCTGCATCTCTACTTCCCAAAATAGTGAGCTTATAAGAAAAGCACCCTGAGTGGTTTTTATCTTGGCAAATCAGCCATTACTTACGGTCTGGGTCTTAGTTTTTTGAAACCAGAAACCTATTTTTTTCTATATTCTTTAATTGTCAGAATTGGGTGAGGGAAATTTGCTACATACATTTAGAAGACACTAAAGAAGATATGCCATTTTCTAAATGTATATTAGAAACATTGTGGTTGATCAGCATGTTTCTCCTGAAAGCAAATGAA
Organism: Orcinus orca; assembly: GCF_937001465.1. Classification (NCBI taxonomy): domain Eukaryota; kingdom Metazoa; phylum Chordata; class Mammalia; order Artiodactyla; family Delphinidae; genus Orcinus; species Orcinus orca. The sequence continues at coordinate 151,074,742 of NC_064559.1, read as the reverse complement.
CATTAACACTGATATTTACCTTTATTAAGTACATTAGAGTTTATATATATTTTATTAAGATATCTCAAAGCCCTAATAGGTATACATTTTTATCTTAATTTTATAGAAGAAACGGAGGCTCAGGGAAGTTAAGTAGCCTGTTTAAGATCACATAGCTAGTAAATCACAGAGTCAAATTCAAACTGAGGTCTTAGCTTATTTTTATACAGTGTTTCCTGAGATATGTATGAATTCTTTTTAAAGCAATAATATGATCCTGTAGACCTGAGAAGACATGCATGGACCTGGAATTTTTAAAACTTGCTCATTATTGACTGTAAAGAGAATGTATTTTTTTTTCTTTTGTATCTGGTAAAATTATACTTTAACGATTATCATAAAAAAAGGAAAAGACAAATTTCAAACTTCTCATAGAATCTGTGAGCCCTTAACAGTATGGGTGAGAATCTCAGCTGAGAAACTGGTTTATTTTTAAGATCACAGGATTTTGAGTCAGATAAATCCTGACCGCAATGGCTTGCTCACTCATTAGCTCTTGCAGCTTCAGTTTCTTCTGTAAATTGGGAGGAAAATATCCACTGTTAGGGTTGTCATGAAGGTTAACTGAGATAATATGTTTAAAATTATTTAATACAGTGTCTGCCACGGTGTAATTGCTTAATAAATGGTAATGACTGTGATCTGGATTTTCACCTCAGTGCTGTCCACTAAGGCATTCTGGTTATCATAATGCTGCTCGTTAAGCCTGGAATCAGATTCAGCCCCAAGAGTCCATTGTTCTCTGCGATGCAATCCCAGGTACATTTGTCTGCTGAAAAAACTCTCCTGGACAGGACTTAGAAGGGCAATAAATGGTTTTGTCTCAATGATTCCCTTGGCAGGCTACCAATTCACACTCTACATTCTTTAACTGGATACTTTAAAATCTACAAACTGTTTACAAGACAGTCACGGGCCTACAACCCTTCTTTGTTTGTTTGGTCAAGGTAATATTTAAGCCTTAGCTCTTTACTCTTGGAAGGCGGACATATTTCCAAGTTCTTGAAGTAGCACTTAATTTTGTCTCATGTGCACTGCTTACTATGAAAAATATCTGGGTGAAAATTATGTTAAATCAGCTAATCCATAGCCCGTCTCTGGTGTTACAGGCATGACTGAGACAGGGAAAGGCAAGAGGGGAGAGCAGATGGAGAAAATGAGAAAGTGATGGCAAGTCCACCTTAAGAAGGTAAAATGTACCTTCTTTTATTTGCCCAGAGGAACTTTCTGTCACTCCATTCCAATCTAGCAGACTTTGAAAGGGTCATTGATCTGTGGTTAGGTGAGCCCACTGGAAATTTTTACATTTGCATAAGACCCATGGTCTTTGTAATTTGCCAGAGTGATGGACAAGTTAGATGGACTTGCCAGTCTTGGGAATTTTAATTAGTAGCCTAATGGTATGAGAATTTATAGAATTGTTTTCTCTCACTTGAGCTTCGTTTCAGGGCCTCTGACCTGGGCCAGAGATTTATGTCTGAGTTGAATATTCCTCATTCTAAATTCCTGGATTCAGTGCAGATATTTCAGAATAAACTATATTCAGAAAAGTGCTATGTACCCATCTGACTGGGAAATAGTCAATTTAACTAAAAGCTCATAAGGAACGCTAAGGCAATTTCACAGCTGATTTAGACCTATAAACCTTTTATACCCTTTTTACTGGAAAGTCATAGAATTTAAGAGTTGGAAGCAAACTTTAAGATCATCTGGCCCAATCACTCCATTTTATAGTCTATACTCCCAGGAGAATGGGAGTTCCTTGAGGACAGAAACCACAACTTATTCATCAATATTTTGAATGAGTTGAGACATGCCTAAAACTCTAAACTAGCAAAGAACTTGATTTCAGGTGTTTTTGGATAACTAACAATGTCCTCATCACTGTACCATATTGCCTAAGTAGATCATCCTATTTCACTCAGTGCCAAACAAATGAAATATTAAATGCAAATAGATGGTGTGGCATAGTGTGCTTCAGTGCTTCAGTAACTGGACAATAAGACTGTATTTTTCATTTTTCAATTGGCAGTGGGTAGGGACAACAATTTCAATATGTTGCTATTAAGTCTATAGAAGCAACCTTTGTTCAAGGGGTTAGTGCATATCACACTCTGATGAATATTACTGTAGGAGGGAAGAAAATAACACAAAATGTCAACACAAATCATTAGTACATGGAAAGGACACCCGCGAGTCTTCAGTAGAGACTATAGCACAGAGGTGCCACCTAGTGACTGCATTCTTCTGGCTCTAAAACGCACACATTTGTTAGTACGGAGAATGAGATTTGTATATATTCAGGTCATCTTTAAATGCATTATAGCACAAAATATCTATTCATAATTTTCTCTGCTCTGTTAAATTCAGAAGATAAAGAGAGTAATGCTCTGCAAGCCTTTAAAAGCCACAAAAGCAAAAAAAAATACAGTGTAAGATGTTTATGGGTGCACATATCCTCACTTCTAAATAAATCCCATACACAGAATTTCTAACATATAATATAATGAAAAGGATAGAAGACATTCCTGTCTCCACTATTATATTTTAGTATTATCACCTAAGATTATTATTATTTTTTTAATTTATCACAGTGTATAGCACATGGCAGATACTTGATAAAGGATTTTGAACAAGTGAATGCATTAATGAATGGATAACTGCATGAATCTTGAACTTAAGGAAATTCAGTGGAGATGACATTACCTTGAAAAGTGTACAGGGAAGATTTGTCCTCACTATCTACATGACCAGCAGTAAGACAGCCTTCTAGGTATTTGGGTATAATCTCATTTTGAAATCTGAGAGAAATCTGGAAATCAAAGAACTTTGGTGATTCAAGTTGAGGAGAGTGGCAGAAGAGGTAAAACCAGAAACAGGCCATAAAAAGGGCTATAAATGAAATATGAGGATTGGTGAGAAGTACCACCATTTCTTTCTCCTTGGTAGCAGAAATAACATCTAATAAGATATGCTTATTCATGGTGTGACCTAGTCAAGTTACCATTGTAAAACAGGTATACAAGATGTCCCTGTCTCTCTCTCTCTCTGTCTCTTCTCTCTCTCTTCTCTCCCTCTCTTCTACACACACTCACACACACACACACACACACACACAAACGTTTTTAAAGTCAAGCCATTAGTAAAGGCACAGACTCTTATGCACATGTGTGGTTGCCTAACAACCGTAATGCCCTGCTGAATTGATTGGTGCTACTCTGATACAATTAAAAAGCACTAAGTAAATGTGATGGGCAGTTTTTGAATTGGAAAGATTTTGATTGCCTAGTTGCATGATCAGAGGCAGACAGTCCTATAGACAGTCCAGACAGACCCCTGAAACAATTAATGGTTTTTTGAAAACCACTAACATCTTCTCTCTTCCAAACCTGTAAGACACAAGATGTGATATTAAAGAACGGCATTTATTTTGTTTGTCTGTTTGTTTCTTTAGATGAGCAAAAGATAGTTGGCACACTTCAGGAAGAAAACTAGTTGGTGTATTATTAGAAAAAAATGCCCAAACGGGCTTCTCAATCTATAACAACTCAGATTTGTGATCATTATCAAGGAGCCAATCAACCTATGAATCTGGGTTGCTAGATTGTTGTGACAATGGGATGAGAAGGTACGTAAAACCCTAAACATTACGCAGGAAAACTCCTTACAAAAAAATATTTGCTGAGTTTGTAGGTCTTTGGGTAAATTATTTAACCTCCCTAAATTTAAAACTCCTTACCTTTAAAATGTTGATACAAACAATTCATATGCCACAAGATTATTTTGAGAAGTAGATGTTTGTTGAAAATATGTTTTAAAGCTGTAATTCACTTTGAAATATGAGTAATGTTTATCACCATCTTCAAACAAGCACAAAAGAGCCTTGTCTATTTGCAAAGTCTTTATTTAGGCTACTTAAGGTAAATAATGGGAAACATGCAAAATCAGATACTACAGCTGATCAGGGGATCAGGCAGAGGCCTGGGATCTGGATCCTTCGATTATTGATTTATGTGCCAATAGAAAGGCTCTTCTGCCTAATAATATTCCTTCAACGTGCACAGTTAACTTTGACATTTGCACCATTAGAAATAACTTATTTAGGGTTAAATAGGTAGCTCCTCTTAAAACACAGATACCCCTAGGATGGTGTATATTGAGGTTCTCATTAAGACTGACACACCAGCATGCACTGGTTTAATAACAGATATACTAATAATAACTGGCTGAAATTTGTTCACTTCAGGCTACGGGCATTGTCCTGGATTCTCAGTACAGTGAGACACTCTGGGCTGGAAGGTCCGACTGAGGATATGGGCATTCTACAGGAGGCAAGGGGCAGTAAAGGGAACACTGTTTCTCCAAAGGTGGTCGAGAAAAACAGAAATTAGAGAGCTTACTTTCTAAGCAATTTTACCCTATTCCCATAAAGGCAAAAATCTCCATTAAAACATGTTTTTCCTTTCCAGTTTGTTTTTAGTATTTTAGAATTAAAGTCAACTTAAAATATATGCATTCCTACTTAGAAGAACTACAGACAAACATTCGCTGGTTGGCTTTTACAGAATTTTGCGTCCAAGAACAAAGGAACTGTTTCCTACATGTATTACTGAGAGGCAAATCACTTATTGCACCAAAAGTCATTAAATCCAATTGTTTTAAGATTTCCTAGTATTTCTGATTCTTTCCTATATAGATTCTTTCTCTAATTGACCAGAGAGCCAGTTGGGATTTATCTCACATTAAGAGATTTCAGTCTTCTTTTTATGTGGTGCATGCATGTGTGCAATATCAGCTCATTTGTTTTATAAAATATTGTAATGATGTTGGCAATAATGTAGCCTGACAAATATAATCTTCTTAATAGATATTTTTACCTTCTCTACAAAGAAATAGAAACATTTCTATTTCATTACAAACATTTAATATAAAATCAACGTTCAAATAATTGTTAAAAAAATTCAATATTCCAAAAAATTCTCGAAAACTCATTACCTGAATATTGGAAAAATCCAAGGAGGCTTGGTAGTTTCTAAGGGAAAATATTAGATGCAGAGAAAAGGAGTTATTTGATCACCTGATGTGTTAGGCAGAATAATGACCTCCCAATGATGACTACATCTTAATTCTTGGAACCTACAAAGTTATTACATTACATGGCAAAGGAGAATTAAGATGACAGATGGAATTATGGTTGCTAATCAACTGACCTTAAAATAGGGAGATTATTCTGGATTATCTGGGTGGGTTCGATGTAATCACAGGGGTCCTTAACTGTCAAAGAGTGAGACAGAAGAGTCAGTGTCACAGTCATGTAATATAAGAAATACTTGAATGGCCATTGCTTGCTTTGAAGACAGAAGAACGTAAATAATGGAACTTGGTCTCTAGAAGCTGGAAAAAGGCAAGAGAACAATTCTCCCATAAAGCGTCCAGAAAAGACTACAGTCCTGATGATACCTTGATTTTAGCCAGTGAGCTTCATTTCAAATTTCTGACCTCCAGAACTATAATATATTTGTGTTGTTTTAAGCCATTATGTTTGTGATAATTTGTTAAAGCAGCAATAGGAAACTAATATGCCTTGGAAATCATTCATTCATCCATCCATTTGTCCATTCAACAATCCTAATTGTAATTGTAATCCTAATTGTCTCCTAATTGTAAGACACTGACACATTCATGTAACTAGGGTTCAGCGAGTAGTGCTGCCTTTTGTTGACTTCTGTTTTCTTTCTTTCCACTGGTAAGCCAGGAAGGATTAAATGAGGAATAGATCTTCCCTTTTTCATAAGGATTTTGGGAGGAAATTCTATTTTCCATCAGTGTTTTGTTCTCTCCATTTTTGAGTATATATTATGGGAACTCTCTCCTAATATAAATCTGGGCTCTACATTGGATTTGGTAAAATGCATGCTTATTCCTTTTGCAATATAAAATATAAAGATATGACTTTCAATTCTTCTAACTTTACATCCTGCTAAAATCTTCCTTACAGTAACTCACTGCTTCATGTATGCATTCATTCAATAAGTTTTAATGTTCCAGTCACTCAGACACTGTGATATAAAGATTAAAAGACAAACAAACTGGTCTTCTTCTGTAAAGGATCTTGCAAGCCAGAGGTGTGATAGACACATATCTACAAATATAATGCAAGTCATTAAGTGCTTTTATGATTGTGATATAACCCTATAATTTCTTATACAGTACAATGTACTAATATGTATTTGGTAAATACTTATTAGGAACTCATATTCATAAGTCTATGTTATTTTATGTGTATAAAGTAGGATAAGTGGTCATTATTAGTAATCTGAATACTTCTGCTATATATCCATTTTTTTATTTAAAAGCTTGTTATTAGCACGTGAGGTGTTTGACTCTGAGGCATTGATTGGTACGTTTGGTGATGCTTTAATCTGAGCCCAGAGTAAGTCAAAGGACCAATAGCCTAAAATGATATTTAGAGACAGAGCTGAAGATATATCAAGGAAGAAAGGGTTGAATAAATAGTGAGAGCAGAGAGTGGAGAACAACCCACTTTTTTCATCTTTAAAAAGAAGAGCATCATATTCTAAATTGCATCATAGATTTTCTGCTACAGTTTTATCTGGAAATTAATCAACTAATTATGGATAATTATAATTAATATCTGAATTCATTATATTCAGGCATATTAATTAGAATTTGAAATTTATTCTGAGCTGTCTTAAATTCCTTACACTCTAACAATCAGAGAATAATGGAAGCTTGATTGTTTCAAATTAGAGAAAAAAACCCCACAAACCTTAAAATAAATTTTCAAATAATAGCACAAGTTTGAGAGTTATTTTGTAGGAACTCATCACCAGCTTGTAGAGAGCTGTTTGTACTTGGCCGTTTTCCTAAGAGATGGCACCAAACTTGTAACTAGGGACTGTGCTTTCACAGACTTTGCTTGATGCCTCCTCGCCTCTATTCTTCCTTTCCTACTTTCACAGAATTATATTTGCAAAACATCCAGTAATAGTATTTCCCTGTTTAAAACATTGAATCCTTTTCCAAACAACAAGATAAAGTCCAAACCATTTGGTATGATATTTGGATTATTTTTGCTACCTTGGCTGGTGTCCCCACCAAATCTAAGCAATAACCAAACCTTGATAAATTTTCCTTCTAAGTAACTTTTGACTAGATTGCATTCTCTCCCTGCTATAACAACTGTCTTATATGAGGCTCTCATCATCTCTCCCCTGATATTATACCTTTCCTGATGCCAGTCTTGCTCATATCAATAAATCCTTCACCCTGACCCTCAGAGTTACATAGGAAGTCTAATAATCAGCCCCACGTCTCAGGTCAAATAGACCAAGCTTCCAAGCGATGTGTATAATGCCCTTCAGGTCTTGCCCTGTCCACCTCCCTAGTCCCATTATACTCTCTGCTGCTCATTTTGCACTCCAGAAATTACCTGGAATTTCTCTCAAACACACTGTGCTGTTTTATTCCTCTGTTCCTTTGCCCATGCTGAGCTCTCTGTCTAGAATGGCTTTTGACTTTACCTCTATGTTTAAACTACCAGAAAGCCTTTTCTGACGTTCCTCAGGCGGGACCAGAGTTCCCAGAGTCCTTTACACATATCTCTATTACAGTACATATTGCATTATGTTAATTTCTTCTGCTTCCATGTCTCTCTCATTATTTGGAAGGTAAGATTCTTTTTTTTTTTTTTTTTTTTGCCTTACGCGGGGCTCTCACTGTTGTGGCCTCTCCCGTTGCCGAGCACAGGCTCCGGACGCGCAGGCTCAGCGGCCATGGCTCACGGGCCCAACCGCTCCGCGGCATGTGGGATCTTCCCGGACCGGGGCACGAACCCCTGTCCCCTGCATCGGCAGGCGGACTCTCAACCACCGCGCCACCAGGGAAGCCCAAGGAAGGTAAGATTCTTGACAGACAAGCAGTGGGACAATCCCTTTTGCATCTCTAATACATAGTAAAGTATCTGACACATTCAGGTGCTCTATAAGCACCCTGCAGTTCTTGGAAATTGACAGAAGCTTTGCAAGCTGACTTATTTTTTCAACTTCTGCCAGTATCCTCACTTTTCTTATGCTCTATCCCTATGGACCACATGTAAGTTTGTTATCCATCCATCTATCCATGGGTAGTCAGGTATATGCCTTTGATCTAGGCATTGAGATTTTTGAATTTCCTATTTAGTAAACCAATGGATAAATTACCCAGCCTTTTCTTGCTCTCATACAATTACTTGATTTTTGATTATTTTCACCCCTCTCTATTCCTGAATGAATTTTACTGAAGCACATTACTATTACTTCTGATATTCTGTAACCATGTGGGCTACATACAGATTTCTAACGTTCATTCCTTCATTCATTTCTTGAGGAAGGATAAGCCGTTGACAAGGGGACATTTTTATTTTCTAGCGTAGAACTTGATGATACAATTAAAAAACTGGTTTAATATCCTTTCTCAATTGCCATAGGAAATCGTACCATAAAAAGTATTTTTTTTAGGAACATTTAATATCTATAGACTGACGCAAGAGAGTGAGTTTGGGTAGTAAATATCAGCTGATATTAAATTTTTTGTTTTTATTTTATTATCTAATTTTTAGATGAGTTAAAAAATGGTAAAAGTTACTTATGACCTAATGTAAACCAAAAGGTATTATGTAGTGAGTTGTCAGAAAATCTCCTAACTTTTGTATTTAATTTTTGGTTCAAATGTTTTGTTAAGTGGGTTGGTTCAGTATTTTCGTTGAAACCGTCTGGCATACATGGAAAACCTGCTAAGTACCAGGCACAGTAGTAGATAATAAAGATATAGAAATCAAATGAGATTTTACCCTCAGTTTTCTACACTTTCTACTTCTTTGACTATTCTAGCGTTTCCTTTGCTGGTGATGGTACCCCCATTCTTTGCCAACTATGCCTAATCTATGAAGACCTTGTTCATATATATGATGACTCCCTCCAGGCAAAATTGTCTGCTTGCTTCTCTAGACAGAAATTATGGAATATGTTAGTTTAGATAATGATTAGTTACACATATGCCTGTCTCTTTAATAGATTACAAGTCCCTTTAAGATAATAACCTTATGCTCTCAGCACTCAACAAATGATACATTTGTTACTCAATATATATTTGCTAAATGATGAACAGTATCCTTCAGAGGAAGACAGGAAATGGGCTTCCTTGGGTAAGTTGAATAAAAAGCATTCTTCTTTTTTAAAAAAAACAGGAATCCAATAAAGTGAAAAATTATTTGCAAAGTAGAGGAATCAGGAATTATTCAATTTAAAGTGGAATTTCTTTACATAATGTGGTATCTTCTGGTGAATTTAACTGATTCTGTTTACAAACTCTATATTCTGTTTTTTTAAAAATAATTTCTGTTGTTTAAAGTGAGATACACATACTTGATAATCAAGTATTGGGCATTTTAATTTTGGTTTTGGCATGTACTTGCTGAGTGACCTTGGGTAAAACAATCATTTTGTCTCTAAAATGGAACTAGCCTTGTTGCATGGACTTAAAAATAATCTTAAAACACTGATAAATACAATGGGCCTCACAATAGCCATTATTAAATAGTGAAGTTTTCCAAGTGCAACTGAAGGGTCTGCCTTGACTTTTTCGCTTGTTTCTAGATATGGAAAAATCGTATTTTTAAAGCACTTCCATTTGTCTAAAGATCTATAAATAAAGCAATTTTTGCTATGAATATCAATGGAATAAACTTAACAATTAATTTAACAAATAATTTTAATCGATGGCTTCTAAAGATTATGTCTAGGACAAAGTAAGGGTAAATGTTAGGTGGGACATCTTGTAATACATTAACAAACCCCAGATAGACTAAAAAACGTTGGCAGAATTAATTTGTGTGTGTGTGTGTGTGTGTGTGTGTGTGTGTGTGTGTGTGTGTCTACATGAAGCCAAGTGAATGCTGGTTTGGTTGGACTTTTCACTTTTTGAATAATACTTTGATGCTCTGTAGATAGTTAAAACCTAAGAACATAAAACCAGAAGTAGAGCATAACTGTGAATTTGATTCTAGACCAGGAATTTCAGCCTTGATTTGTTGGACTCAAGGTTAGAGTAGAGCATACTTGTGTAATGCTCTCAGGCTGCACTAGCAAACCAATAGAAAGTGTTAAGTATATTATTTTATCTTATTCAAGGTAGACAGACTTCAACCTTAATCTCCTTTCCATCCTTTAAGAAATAAAAGTCAAATATCAGTATTAAAATATACTTCAAAAGTGATCACAAAATGTAATTTTAAAAAATTGCATGGAAATGGTTAAGTTGCTTTAATAGGACTCAGTTGTTATTGGCCTAATGGTAGGCATTTTTAAACTTGAAGACCATTACCTAGAATACCATAGGGTCTAGCATGGCAATCACAATAAAAGTAGTCTAAGTTTTCAAATTCACTGCATATCTCATTCATCACGAAAAATGTCCCTTACCTTTCAAACTTTGAGACCCTGAGACCTATCAAAGAAGGGTTTTCTTTTGTTTTTATTACTTACTATATTCCATGGCCTTTTCTTGAATAATGATGTTAATAATTAAATTTTCATTCCCTTCAACTGAAACAGATTCTGACTTGTCAAGAATATATAAAAATATAAGTTATGACTTCAAGACCTTCATTTCTTTAGAACTTACGTATATAAATGATATAAATCCACTTTCAATATATTTTCAATGTGTCTAATATTTTCATAACTATATCCACTTTATCTTTGCTTTAACTCTCTGTCAGTAATATTACAAAATATGAAATCTGTCTGGAGTTATTTTTTAAATTTTTTTTTGCGGTACGTGGGCCTCTCACTGTTGTGGCCTCTCCCGTTGTGGAGCACAGGCTCCGGAAACGCAGGATCAGCGGCCATGGCTCACGGGCCCAGCCACTCCGCGGCATGTGGGATCTTCCCGGACCGGGGCACGAACCCGTGTCCCATGCATCGGCAGGCGGACTCCCAACCGCTGCACCACCAGGGAAGCCCTGGAGTTATTTTATATTCTGTTTTTCCACCTATGTAGAAGCAATAAATGGACTAGTTAGAAAATCTGATATTTCTTATCCCCTGAATACTTTTGTGAGAATTTTCACTTACCATTTTTATTTGGATAATGTCTTTTTAAAGCTTTGTTTTAAATGACTGGGACTTTTAACAGTTTGGCACTATTCATAGGTTAAATTATTTTCCCATCTACCTTTATGATCTTTTGCTTAGAGTTATATATTGCCAAATTTTTCTTTTTTTGTATCTTGAACGGCAGACTGCACATACTTTTAAAAGCTTTTGTTTATCATTTATACCACTCTTTAAATCCTGCTATAACCACACGTCCAAATCCCTGACTAACCAAACTGTTCTCTGAGGCCTTTAACAAATTCACAATTAATGATGAGTTTCATTGAAAGCTGTGCTTGTTCTTCTACCCTTCAATTCAATTCAACATATATTTATTAATCTTTCCACAATAATCTTTTTTTTTTTTTTGCGTTACGCGGGCCTCTCACTGCTGTGGCCTCTCCCGCTGCGGAGCACAGGCTCCGGACGCGCAGACCCAGCGGCCATGGCTCACGAGCCCAGCCTCTCCGCGGCATGTAGGATCCTCCCGGACCGGGGCACGAACCCGTGTCCCCTGCATTGGCAGGTGGACTCTCAACCACTGCGCCACCAGGGAAGTCCCACAATAATCCTTTTTAAAAAAGCTTACATTATCTCCTTCAAAGCTTGCAGTGCTAAGGAATTCAATTTTAAACTATTTTTCATGTGTTCGTAGTTTTGAAACATTGAATCCTAGCAATGAATCGACCAATTTGGGGTCAATGGCTCTTTGATCATTTGAATGGCTGTTGCTTTAGGCATTCTATAGGCATTGGCAATAAGTATAAGGTCTCAGAGTATTTGAGAGACTATATAGTCTAATATATCAATATGTATATATGTTATACATATGTATATTTTATATACATATATGCTATATATATGAATATTTTCCTCAAAATTACTCAATTTTCATAATATGAAATTACTCTATGTAGTGGGTACTATTATTACCCTACCCCCACCCCATTTTACAAATGAAGAATCTGAGGCAGAGAGAGGTTAAGTAACTTGGTTCTCATTTACGCAGCTAAAAGGTAGCAGAGCTAGGATTCAAACCTAGGCAGTTTGTTCCAAAGTCTTGTTCTTAACCCTTATGCTGCACATTGTTTGAAGAAATATGAATCTTTGTAGAGGTAAGAATAACTTCTTTGTTTGCTTTATGACATGTGAAGTTTTTGTAAGAGTTCCTACCATTGAAAGGAACTTGCAGTGAACTTTTGATACAGATGGCCTACTGAAAAAGAGTATTTTTATACTTCAATAAAACTTTCTCCAAAACCACAAAGTTTGCCACCAGACACCACTTCTTAAACTATTTTGCATTCCACTCTTGTTTATTTGAATAGATAAGAAAGGTAATCTATCCTTTTAATTTATGAGGACTTTATTCAATAATTCGGGCAATACCTAGGAAGGAAAGTAAGTACTTATCTAATCTTCACTTCAGTCATCTAGGTGACATAGCGATATGGAAATAATTTAATATCCTCTTTAAAACTGATGGAGAAAAAGAGATCAAAAAGTTTATGAACAAGATTAATAACTCTAAGTTCTCATATAAACCTGAGAATATATAACTCTGTGGAGACCATAAGTATTCATTGCAATCAGACTTAATGAGTTCTTTTATCAGTTAAGAGAAAAATCATATTCAAATGACTGAGCATTCTAATTATATTATCATGACCCTCAAACTTGGGAGGCTATTAACCCTATCTGTAAAATGGAAAACTCCTATTAATCCTATTACTTAAACCTTGTATGTATCAACTATAAAATAATTTAAAGTAGACTACTCAAATATGCTTCAGTTTGAGAGGTTATAAAGACATATTTTATAATCTGACCATAAAGTGTTATCTTATGAGATTCTTTAAATACGTAATCATCGACTTGCTCAAAATTGTTTCATTTGGGGGGTGGGGGTAATTCATAATCATCTAAAGTAATTTTAAGCATTTTTTGATTGATTACAATTTGAGATAGAATTTTTTTTTAATTTCTAAAACACTCAGTTTCTCAGATCAGCAAATCCTGTTTTAGACTAAAATTTGAGCCATTTCTGGAATGAGAGGAGAAACAACTATTTAATCAACTTATACCTCCTTATGGATCGACAGCATCAACAAATCCTTTAACTCAGCAGTTATAAGAAATCCCTATGAACTTTTCAAAGCTAAATAACTTTAGCAACTCCACTTTCTTCTTTAAATAGCCAGCAGCCCACATTCAAAATGAACTGCTAAATTCCTATATAACAAGATTAGATTTGTTTCTAATACCAATAGCTTTTATCTAAATTTCATGTCACCCAGAAATGTTCACAGTTGAAAACAACACTTAAAAACACGCTTATAGCAATGGCTTATCTTTTCAGACTGAGTATTTATGGTTGAATTAGGAACTATCTGAAAATAAAAGACAATAACTGAAATAAGTCCATGGACTTGACAGTTTCAAGAGACCAAATCTTCCACTATAATATTCCAAGAGTGAAAGTGTAGGTTTTCCCCCAGCTATTGTTCCTTTCAGAAGCGCTAAACACTGTTGTTTCATAATGATTTTATAATAATGAAATACCAAACCATTAGTTTTTTAATAGATACTCAGAAAACCTTGTAAACTCTCTACAGCTCTGTTTGCAAAGATATCGCAGAAGCTAATCACCTTGCAACTATTCCACAATATGACACAGATTTACTGCACAAGCCTTAAAGAATAAAGTAAAAGATGTTAGCCTCAAATCAGGGTCAGATCACAAAATCCAAAGGGAGGGCAAATCACAAATAGACGAGGACAAGTAACAGACATTAGAGCAGTGCCGCAAGCATGCGGCCCACATTCAACTCGGTTTATTTCTACGACAATGCGGAGGTCTTGTTTAATGGAGAAAGTACCCAGACATACTTTGTGAATGTATGTGGATACTGACCTGGACTTGTGACAGGACTAGAGGTAGTAGGCTCAATAATGTCTACAAAAAGGGAAAAGGAAAGAAAAGAAAAACATTTTGTGTGTTATTTACAAAGAAGACAAACACTCATGACACAATCAACAATCATGCAACATATACACAGGTGGTCTTTTATTTGAAGGCTTCCCTGACCATGGAAACCACTGAACAAAATCCAGTCTCTGAGGGGTACACAGCACATAATCACTGTCTTTGACATTAAGTCATCTTTCATTCCCAGCCAACATTTAGGAGTCATTTTCACATTCTAGTCTATAGCATCAAGTTATGCTGTGCTAAGGTTAAGGGCCTCAGAGTTCTCAAGCAACAGTTTTCAAGCCTTTCTTCTAGAAAAATACAAGGAGAATGCCTTCTTCTGAGAGAGCTGATGCCAGCTCCTATAAATCAGTCAGTCATGTGTTACTTCTTAATATGTACTAAAAATTAAATTATGGGTAAAATTCAGATGTTCTCAAAATGTCTTTTTGAAGTAAATCTCATATTTTACGAGCATATCTATAGAATTTGGCCACTGGGAAGACCAGTTATGTCTGCCTTTATGTCTCTGCGTAAAAAAGGAAACACATACACACATACCACATACATATACACGAACATGTACATGTTTTGAATGACCTAAAATATATTTGCATGTCTATAAGACATTGCTGGCTATAATTTATGCATAATTAAAGGGAAACTTTGTCACTTGTGTATAAATATAATTTTCCAGCAGGTATCTAACAAATAATAAACACCACGGCATATATATTTATGGCATATTTTTAAATCATGCTTTTTTTTTTTTTTTTTTTTGGCCATGGCACGCTGCTTGTGGAACCTTAGTTCTCTGACCAGGGATTGAACCCAGGCCCTCAGCAATGAGAGTGTGGAGTCCTAACCACTGGACCACCAGGGAATTCCCTAAATCAGGTATGTATTTTTATTTAAGATTTCCATTTTAACTTATCTTTTAATAGGATTCTTTTTCAAGTGTTAAATGATGGTGATCATTAAAAATACAGTAGTATAAAAATTACACATCGTAACTGGCAATCCTAAAGGACATGAACAATTTTTAATGAGGGAGAATGAAAATATTAGGAAAACATGGCATTTTTGAGGAACTCTAATAATGTAGCAGCCTGAGAGAATAATTTCAGTATTAATTTCATATAAGTAACATACTCCTCTTTCACCTAGTTAATTAGCAAGCTCTGTGATAGTGAAAAACTAATCTGGATTCTTAGAAACAAACACAGTGAGTATGGCTATAAAAGGTAAAGGCAGACACCCTCATGCAAAATCTTGTCTCTGAGTATGAGATGCTGCAGAGCCAAAAAATAAAAAGTGTTTTGTTTTTTTTATTTGTCAACGTCTTTGGGGCTTGCTTTTGCTGTCTTTCATTGCTTGTCCACTGATAATGCTATGGCAATTACCAATTCCATTGGTAAGGGGAGAGTGTGAACTCACACTCTTATCTATTAGTCTAGTTCAGCCACTCATTTGAATAATAAAACTCTAGCAAGCATTATGAAATGGAGCTTCCAAAAAACATTTTTGGGTGTCAATAATTTGGGAGACTAAAGTCTGTGTCCTAGTCTACAGGGTTGATTCTCTGAAAGAGGCATTCTCAAGTGGCTAAATAATTAGTCAAATAACAAGCTGCAATTAAAAATTCAAAAGTCTAGCCATCCATCTGGCTGTGTGATTTGGCATTGCTGAGAAATGGAAACTTACTAAGGCAGCTCTGCATTAGCTTACTTAAAAATGTAAAAGTTTTTCTATTTTCCTTTTTCAAGGAAAGCAATTAATATTCCAATTCCTTCTATGTGTTAAGCAATATTCTAGGTGCTGGGATTACAGTGGCTAATTAAACAGTTAAAACTGCCTGGTCTCATAGAGCCTATGGGTTGTATAATGCAGGGCTTTGAAATATTAAAGTATTCAATCTTTATGTCAAAATTCCATTAATTATAGAAAATTAAAATTTGAAATACAAAATCATAGAGAAATGTTGCTCTCTTTTAGAAACTATTCTTTTGTTAGGCTGACATAAACCCTCAAGTATTTTTATACTATTCTACTTCTAAGTTTTAAAAAAAGCTCTTTCAAAGATAATGAAAATTTATGGTAAACTTAGTTTAATGCTGTATAATAATCTCATTAATATACACTAAGGCTGTGTATGTAAGTGAAAGAATTTTATAATCAAAAGAGAAATGAAAGCACAAAATGGCTTGAAAGGTAAAAGCTGAATCAGAATGTTTATTCACGGGAAAACTAAATTCAGTAGGACAGTGAACAGAGTTTTCTATGTTCAGAAATTTGGACATTTGAACTTCAATTTCTTCAACTGTTTGGCTTCCATTGTTTTGAATTTCTAATGCTGATTTGAGAGTTCATTGAAAAAGATGGCGTAGCATAAAACTACAACTTCCTCTCAATACAAGGATGGTAGAAACAAATAGCTATCCCATTGAACTAAGCTCTTCATTGTGCTTGCTTATGTAGAGCAAAATTGCTTATGTAAAGCCACTTGGTCTCACAGAAGGGGCTTTTAAAAGAATACAGGAATTTAGTGCATGAAAAATTACGTTGCACGCAGGATCCACTTCATAATTTTAGTTTCACAGTCAAAGCAAGCTATATTTTCCCTACACAGGCCAGGATATAGTAGAATCCCTAGTGAGGTAATTTTATGTAAAACAAGAATTGGGACTAGAGAAGTTGGTTGAGTTGGAGATTCAGATTATAAAAAGCTAGAGGTCACACACAGGGCATGAAGCAGAGAAACCAGAGTGAGGTCAAAGCACCCAGACGAGGAAAAGCTGTGGCTGAGGGTTGTGGACAATGAATGAGAGTCAACTAGAATTCTTGACCTTGATACAGTTTGGTTAGTTAAAAAGGACCAGGTAAAAATGGGATCAGATCTCAAACCTGCTATTTTTCAGCTGCATGATGGTGAGCAAGTTAATGAACCTCTCCAATTCCCCAGTGTCCTCATTTGTTGAACTTAGCTCCTACTTTGTAGGGATACTGGTAGGATTAAAGACACTTTATATAAACAACCAAGTGAGAGTGAGTAGCAGTAGTAGTCTTTATTACTTATAGAAGTGAATGGAAACCTTAGTATCTAAATCAACGAAGAGAAAATTAAGTACAGTGTTGGGATTTGGGAAGAGTTTAACTTTACCAAGAAGAAGCAAAGATGGGAGAGCATCATGAATAACTGAAACTATATAAATAACAAAATTCCACGAAGAATGTGGGCATTAATTTTTACAGTTAAAAGGTTAATATACTATGCTTTGGGGTAGTTATTTAGGAGTCACATTGACTCTTGGAAGATAACTATAGAATCCAAAACATTTTTAACAGTTCTGATTTAGGTAAGAGTAGAAATTTACAGATCAAGATCTTATAATTTTTGTGAAAGACAAATGTGCTTTAATTTTTAAATGGGATTTTTGTGCCAAATTGTAGACATATATTATTAACATAAACAGACATACTTAAATTTAAAAATGTCCCCCTTGTAACGCCAAACAAATTAGAATGATAATATTTTATTACTTAGAAAATATAGTCTGGATAATATTTGAAGCTGACTAGATCGAAATCTGCTATAGATTTTCTTATACTCTTTAAATATCAATTCAATTTTTTATAAACTACTTTTTTTAACAGTTCTTGTAACGATAGAAATTATTATTATATTAGTTACAATTGATGATGTATATTGAACTCTTATTATATGCCAGGCACGGTCACCTATATGAACTCATTTCCTTCTCCCAACAACTCTGTGAGGTACATATTATTATTAATTCCCTTTTTTGCAGATGAGATAATGGAGCACAGAGAGGTTAACTATCTTGCTCATAGTCACAGCCAATAAGGAGTAGTGATGGGGGAGAGTCAGTGCTAGGATATCTTAGCATTTCATTTTCTCACCTTCCAGAATAAATACCATCCTCAGTCTTATTATATCTATAATTACTTAAATGGGATATTCTATGCAAGGGATCTTACAACTTTTCACTAATACTAGTTTTCTCAACAATATAGTCTTTCTATTTTAGGTACCTAATAAATGAGTGGCTTCTGTCACCAAAATAGAAGAGAGGCAAATTTAATGTCAATTTCTGGAGGCTTCTATAATAGAGGACTCTGCATAGAGAAAAGGGTTTATAACACATGATTTTCCAATCTTGTTCTCATATTCCAAGCCCACACCAAATATAGTTGTTTGCTTCTGTATAAGCCTTGATGCCATAGAAGGACAATTCTCCAAATAGCTCAGAGGACGTTATCATAACTGGATTACACAATCAAATAAGAATCTTGAACTTGTAAACTCCTACTCTGTCAGCGCAGTAGTTTGACCAGAGATTGCTTAGCTTTCAGGAACTTTGGTTGTTTTTACAAGGATCAGATTTGAGCTGTTGTTCCATCATCTTAATAATCAATGTAAGCAGTGAAATATTCTTCAGGAGGCACCAAGTGGGCTCTCCTGATGAACAACAGTAAAGGTTCTCAGTGCGACTTTCTTATGTGTCTCGTTATGTGGAGAATCAGAGTGAGTGCTCCAGGGTTAATGGCAGAATATATCATCGTGGGCAATTGCATTTACTGTAGGGAATGGTCTCAGCAAAGAGATGATTTTAATTGTACATAAAACAGAGGTGAAGAGAAGTTCACCAAGACAGGCATTTTCAACACTTATATGGAAAAATGAGGTGTCGTGTAAAACAAGATTTTACTTTGTTAGTAAATGTGATTTTGGCCGTGACAAGAGGAAATGCTATTATATTAAAACAAGGTATTGAGGACATAGAGTGGTGTTATACGAAGGAGCCATTTGTAATGACCTTTCTATAGACCTCATTAATTATCGTTTTATAACTCTGCATGCACAACATATTAGAATTATCCAGTATCAAACCCCTTCATTTCTCTGTATTTTGGAAGGTCATATTTGGTTTTTGGGTTGTTATTTTATCTGGTTGCTATTACACAGCTCTGACGTGTGTGAGTTATCTTTCAGACTGTTGAGAGATAACATGCTTGTGTGTTAAGGCAAGGCAGAAATTAATCCTTTTGGTCGCCATGGTTTCATCAGAAAGCTCTGACTCCCAATCATTGAGGTGTGGAGGTAATGTCATTTTCACAGTAGAATGAAGAGGATGTTGCCCTGGACCAAAGTTAGTGCTGATGGAAGCCACAGAAGACAGACTGTGAGCTAGTTGGACACCAAAGGCAGAAAAGGTGACCCTTCATTTTTACCTTTACCCATAAAGGGTATGTCAGTCCTCTGAGGACACTGGAATACCAGAGACTTTGTGCAGAGAAGTCAATTTAGGCATTACACTTTTGCCTTCAGGAAAGAAACGCATGATCTGTGAGCATATATGAGTTGTAGTTGACATCAGAGACCACATGGTATTACTGTCTAATATAGACAGCACTGTCCTGGTTGTCAGAAGACTTAGGTTCCATTCCATCTGCCAACCTTAGGTGTATGATTCTAACCCAAGGTCTGGTTTTTATTTTTCTGATATATAATTAAGAAGTTATATTAGTTGGTCCATATACTTCCCTGGGTTATTTTGGTTCCCATCACATGGTTGTTGTTTAAAAGGTGGTTTAGCACAATGGTTGATAGTAGAGGTTCTGGAGGAAAATTACTTAGGACCAAATCTTGGGTCCAATATTTAGAGGTTATGCCCCCTTTGTAAGTTTGCACATTTAATAAAATGGAGATAACAATAACGCCTACCATTCAGTATTGTAGTGAGGGTAAATGAGATAATGCATACAAATCACTTCACACAGTGACTGCCTGGAAAACAACTAATCATGGATCTATAAAAGTTAACTTATTTTTTAAATGAAGATATGGGAAATGACCTTTAAAGCCATTAGTGCACTATCAACACTTTGTTATTATAAGTGACTATCATATAATTTAACCTTAAAAGTAAATATTTTTTCCCTCAAGAAAATCATTTCTATTAATGAAAAAAACTATAAAAATATTTCCAAATGTTTACAAGGGAAAGCCTACATGTTAACATTATCTGCGCTCAACCACCAAAAATTCACTGTAACTTTACAAATGCACGAGATTATTCAGCTTTTTTTTTTTTGAGAAGTTTTGTGCCTAGTGAAAGGAATAGGCTACATGAAGCTATTGTTTGCCAATGCTGGGGTGTGTATGTGTATGCGACATGGTAATAGAGGATTCACAGAGGTGTAAGAATTAAAGGGTTGCATTAAGTATCTCTGTATGTGTGTATACCTCCAGGATCCATTTGAAAACAAAGCCCTATGTGAAAACTGAGAAAAGCATGTCTGTTAATCATCCTGGTAAATATCCTGAGGCAGTAGAAATGTTACTATACTTAATCTTGGTCAAAACTACTTCTCTGAATATAAAAATATCCTCTCAGTCAACCTAAAGCCAGTTCTGAGTGAGGAAAATGTTTTCTGTAGTAACAAAGGGGCATTAATAACAAATGGTACATTCATATGCTTAAAAATATTAATACAATAACTTTCTAGACATGTTCACAGTTGCTCCAACATATTTCTCTACCGGATGAGATTTTGAGAGGACAATTTTGGAAAAATTTTGGCCCATGCTTTTAATTCCTATGGTGAAATGTTTGTTCCAGACTTCTTTTAATAAACCACCAGCTTTTGGTAATTGTAACATTGACTCAAAAGGCCATTGAAGAACTTTGGGTTTTAGTGAATATTTCATATGGCACTGTGATGCCAAAGACTGTGTAATTTTCATCATTATACAGATAATCTTTAAAAAGAATCTGATGAGAGTGTGGTGTTATTTCTGAAACATGCCTCTCAATATCACAGGAGAATAGAAGTCTCAACTTTCAGCAAACACACTTGGTTTTCTCTCTAACACAAATCAGAATAAAAATTAAAGTAAAGGGAATGTAGTTAAGGATACAACAAGGATGCAAAAGAGGAGTAGTAACCACTGATATTATAAAAGTCCATTGTATTGATGTTGTGCAAGGAGATGCAGGCCCTAGACACCTGGTAATTAAAACTTGGACTGTTTGTTGTCTTAAACCTATAAAATCCTAATTAACAATACCTTCAAGGGCTGAATTGCAACCTGTGTGCTCTTTCCAGTTCTTCCCCATGTATGACTGGGCAGAGGAATGGCTTTTAGTGGCCACCTTTGGATTTTTGTTGGCATAGGGCTCCCCAAGGAGTTGGCAAATGACCAGATGCTTTGTGATACCCATTTCACTGTATTAGCACACTACTCCTCAGTTTGACATCTTGGCTCTAAAAGGTGGTTTGATGAATTGAAATCAACACTATTACTAAGACTTAGCCAAGTGAAGTATGCCTTTCATATGGTTGGAGTCATAGAGAAATGGATTCAAATCACTGCCACATACTCGCTATGAGATCTTTTACAAGTTAGCAATCATAGGCAAGATCAGTTTTTCATGATGAATCACCAAGATAAGACACCTACCATAGTGACTGACATATAGTAGGATGGTACCGAGTTTTGTATCCTTCCTCTCTGATCGACATAAAAAAAATTCTGATATCATAGAAGTAAGATCTTAATCTCTAGCTATTCTTAGACCCTATTTGGGCAATATATTTATGAACAAGTGAGTAATAAAGAAAAAAACTGAAAAGTAGTAATAAAAAGGCAGCTTGAGGCTGGTGACAAATGTCCTTCAAGTATTGGCTCCACTGAAAATATGTTAAATGAGTCCACCTGTTGGCCAGTGTGAAATGGCCTACAATGACAAACTGACAAAGAAGGATACTATGGGATATCTCTTTCAGGCAGTAAAGTGGGTTGCACTCACATCCAGCTTCTGTGATCCAGGTGAGTTGAAGGACAGGTTAACCTGGAACAGCAGGAACAGAACAGGCTGGCAGAATACAAGTTACTATGGTCCTCCCGACACTCTGTTTGAAGCCATGTGGCAATGGTACAGCTTTCTCGGATACTAATGCTAGCAGAAAACCAGGCCTGCCAAGGAGCAGCTATGCTATTGACTCAGCTAAGGAAAAAACACAAAAGGCAGAGCTTTGAGAAGTAACCACAGAGGCTTTCCTAGAGAAGAGCTGCCTGATATTGCCACACTGACAGGTCAGGTTATTATGAAGTTATTAATTCCTTTGTCAACACAAATTTTGAGAATATTCTATTGAATATTTTCCTGACATGCTAGGTGTGTTGATACAGTGGTGAATAAGACAAATTCCCTTCTTTGGAAAATATATTGTAAGCAAGACTGGCAATAAATAAAAACAACAAAATAGTTACATAATTTACACTGTGGTAAAACTATGGAAAATAAATATGGGGTACTTTAGGAGCATGTAGCAGGGGAATCTATCATGGAACTATGATACCTGCTTAGGGAAAACCTCTCTGAGGTCCGAAACACTTAACTTTAGTGC
Source organism: Orcinus orca (assembly GCF_937001465.1). Classification (NCBI taxonomy): domain Eukaryota; kingdom Metazoa; phylum Chordata; class Mammalia; order Artiodactyla; family Delphinidae; genus Orcinus; species Orcinus orca. The sequence goes on along the minus strand of NC_064559.1, from coordinate 151,052,140 downwards.
CAATATTTGAATTATGTACTTTGTTCAGGCTGGTGACAGACAACAGAAGGGGATGTCACATGGGTTGATTGCTGGTGCGAGCCTGCTAACAACAATTTTAGCTACAGCATAGTCTGCACTGGGCAATGCTCTTGAGAATATGAGATGTTGAGCGGGCGTGACATGCTGTGCTCTCTGAGTAGCAAGATACTGAGTAAATGATCCCAGTTAGAAGTAAAGGATGCTACAGCCTGAAGACAGTTTAGAGGCTATTCTGATCCCACCTGTTCATCTAATAGATGAGGAAAATGAGCCCCAGACAGATACAGTGATGTGCCCAAACCATACAGCCAGTATACCACAGAGATGGAATTAGAGGCCCAGTGTTTTTACTCCCAATCCAGCGAAAATGAGGAAGAGAGAAATCTTGCAGTGCTCTACTCAGCAACATTAGTCTAAAAATGAAGAATCAAAAGGAGCCAAGTCTTTTTAGTAATGTGCCAGGGTAGGTATATCATAATTTCATTCATGTCATAAAATTTGGTCCTGATAATTCCATAAGGCAAGGAGAGTAGGCAACTAAAGATCAAGGGCCCCACAACAATTTTACTTGGTGTCAAAGTCTGACCTAACCAATTCTGGAGCACATTTAACTTTGGAAAACTTTTCCTTTTTGTCTTAAACTGACTTGAAAAAGTGCAATTTTGTACAGATCTTCTCCGACTCATAATGGGGTTTTGTCCCAATAAATCCTTCGTAAGTTTAACATATCATAAATAAAAAATGCATTTTTAAAATTACACTTAACCTACTGAAAAACATCAAAGCTTAGCCTCGCCTACCTTAAATTTGCTCAGAACACTTACATTAGCTTATAGTTGGACAAAATCATCTAACACAAAGCCTATTTTATCATAAAATATATATATGCAATTTATCAAATACTGTACTGAAAGTGAAAAGCGGATGGTTGTATGGGTACATAATTGGTGTAAGGGTATCAGTTGTTTACCCATGTGATCATATGACTGACTGGGGGCTTCGGCTAGTTGCCGCTGCCCAACATCATAAGACACTATATACCACATGTTGCTATATAGTGGAAAAGATCATAATTTAAAATTCAAAGTGCAGTTTCTACCAAATATGTTTCACTTTTGCACCTTGGTAAAGTCAAAACATTAGGCCAAACCATTGTAAGTTGGGGACTGTCGGTATGTGTATATATAATAGAGTATATGGTGATATATGTGTGTGTATATATGTATGTATATACAGTACACATTTATGTTTGTACACACACATAAATACATATATGATGTTCACGCACGCATATGCATGTACACCCACAGGCATATGTGTGCATGAATATGTGCATGTGTGCATATATGCACATGCACACAAGCACATGTATATACACATGTGCACATATGTATTATTTAAGTACACATAAATGTATGCATGTTGTATGATATGAACATATATGACCTGATAAACATTTTAAAATATTTACTTCTTGCCTTTCTCACTGGAAAATAAGAATCACAAAGGCAGGAACTTTACCTGTTTTGTTATTGTATTCTCAATGCCTAGAACACTGCCTGGCACATAGTAGATACACAATAGAATATTTACTAAGTGATTGAAAGAACATGTGTATAATTGCATATATGTATGGGGTGCATCTGCTCATGTGTGAATGTTCTGATGTGGACATTTGTACACACATACATGTCATGCACATGTGATAATCCTACAAAATCTGCTGGAACAGGAGGATTCGTGGACAGTAGTGACTCAGACGCCAACCAAACATCTTAAGGTTACAATTTAAAATGGGTTCCCAAGATGAGAGGACTTCTATTACTGAGTCCAAATGGAAGTTTCAGCTTTGTTTGCACATGAAAGCTTTTTCAAAAAATGGATTTTCTTTTTAATTAGGCAGAATTGAAGCAGTTACTATTATGCAACTTGAAATAGTAAAGTCTGACCAAGGCTCTTGCTGCCCTGACCATATGATAATTTTTCTATATTTTATTCTCCTGTCATTTAATTACAAGATGTTTCAGTATCACAAAGAAAGAAAAGATAGATAATGCAGGAGGGCATAATTAGTTGGACATAAATGTGTCCTAATTGCACAATCTACTGTACGTACATAAAAAAGACATACAATTTCAGTTAAGTTTGGTTTTAGAGAGCAAACTGGCTTCAGGTTCAGAGCATGTAGGTTTTTCCTGGTCTGTATCTTCTCGTAAATGTTATTAACACCGATACCTTTAATAAACTCAGAAACAATTTAAGTTTAAAAATTTGAGCAGAATATTAGTTATGACTGATTTTTACCCCAAATTACATATTTCAATGAAGCAAGTTATTCTCAGGCACACAAAATTAAGCCCTTGGAAAATGAATCCAGGGTAGAGCACCAGTTGGTTAAGTTGGATAGAACATTTAGCTATTAAAGTTTTATTAGGTTTTCAGCCTTATATAAAGTCAAAGCAGTTGTTTGAGCATTTTTTGTTTGTTTGACTTCCTTTGCTCACCACAGCTGTACTTGAGGAAGATGCAGTCATAGAAGCAACTTTCAGAAAACAACCTTGTCTATACGTTGCCTGGCCAAATTCAGTAATCTCTCAACCTTCCTCAAACTTGTAGGCTCTTCTTTCCCTTCCTGCTCACTAAATGTTCCTACTATTTGCTGAAATAGTACATGTATAGTAAGATGCATATTTTTTAAGTGACCGTTTGTCTCATGTTCGTTTATCTAAGTTATTCGAATAGTACTGTATTTTTGCCAAATAAACACTGGTTTTGCATCAAAAGTGCCCAGAGGAATGGATAAGAAGAAAAGATAATCTATGCTGGCAGTCAGGAAACTTGAGTTCAGGTAGTGTCCTATACTAGTTCAGTAATTTTGGAAAAGTCAAATTCTTTGAGCTTCACGTTGTCACCTAGAAAATTGGGGTAAGTATCTCATAGTGGTAACACTGAATAAATTAATTAACTTCTTTGGGCCTCAGTTTACCCAGCTATAGAATGGGGAAAATAATCACTTGCCTTATAAGATGATTGTGAAAATTAAGTAATTTCTGTAAAGATTTTAGCATAGTGCCTGCTACATAATAGACACTGAAAAAAGTTAGTAATTATTATTAACATAATGTAAATAAGTTTCATAATTATTATTATATTCTATCTATCTAATGACAGACCAGAATGGAAGATTGTTGGGGAGGTGGGTAGGAAGCAGTCTGAATATCTGTGGCTGGTATCAGTAAGTAAGTTTATAATTCCATTGAGATTCAAGTTACCTTATAGCAACACAGCAAAGTACAGTGGAAAGAAGGTAGACTTGGGAATCTATCCTGGCTCTGTGATGAACTCTTCAGCCCTGGGCAACTTATCTAACTTCTCTAGGACTGTTTCCTCAATCAAAAATTGGAGCAGACAACCGAGAGAGAGAGAGGGAGAGAAAGAGAGGGAGAGGGAGAAAATGTCAGTTGTCACAACACTGGTTAGGATCAGAATGAGATCAGAATTCAGATTTTCTGACTGCAAGGTTAGCTCTTCTGCTTTAGCAGCTGATTGGCTGCTGGCTCCACTTGTTAGTTCATGTTCAAAGATTATTAATTATTATATGCCAAGTGCAATGTTAGATGCCAGAAATATAACAGTGTGCAGCAAGAGACAGTATGTCACCCTGGTAAAGCCCAGGCTAGTAGGTTTGGGGGGTGGGGTCCCATGATGGATTTAGAGAACTTGGGCTGAGCTCAAAACCACAGATCAGGATCTGCTTGTCTGCCTTTGACCTGTCCACAGGAGGAACAAGGTGTTGTACTTAGTAGGAAGGAGCATACTACATGTGTTCCCTCACCTTTCAGGAGTTTCACTTTGAGCTTTGCTGACTTCCATGGCGACTGCTAAAAAGGTTTTGTGGAAAAGAAAATCTCTCCTGAACTATCCCAGCTTGGAGGTGATTAGACTGCTTTGAAAGCCAATGCCCTTTGCTGATTTCAGGGTTTCATATATCCCTTCTTAATCCCAAGTTGGTTTCTGTTTCTCTGTCTCTGTCTGTCTCTCTCTCCATACTCTTGCCTTAACTTTTTTGCTTTTGTCTTTTAACTGTGTGTGGGCTGTGGCACTTTCATAGACATGATTCATCTTGTGACAAATCTCCCAAAATTTCCATTTCCTATAGATTTGATGAGCAACATGAAGCAGGCGGCCCTGGCAGCTGCCTCTATAAGAAGAATCAGACTTGTTGGGAGAAGCTCAGGCTACGTGTAGAGAAGTGAGGCATAACTTGAGGGTTGACAAGGATGGAATCTCTCTCTACAACTTCTCTCATGTACAGGTTTCTATATTTTGGATCCTAATTAACTATGTGATTTTGCCATCATTTGCTTCATTCCTCCCTATAAAATTAGCAATCTGAATGTATGGTATCCGTGATAGAATCCAATTCAAAGATATTATGATTTTATGGATCAAATTGTTTTATCTGTGAAGAGGAATCTTGGTCTTATAAGCATATGAGATACACTATCAAAAGCAAAAGTAATCCTTTATTTCTTCGGTCATTAGTGTCTCTACCAAGTTATTTAACCGGGGTTTGGTTGTAGTTAGTGTAAAGATGAATTGACCAGACTTTTCTTTAATCCAAATAAATAAGGAAAGCCCATGGCACACACAGTTTTCAGAAATGCTCATTCATTACATAGAGGGTAAAATAATTTGACGATGAAGAATAAAATCACTTGATTTATTTGTTAATTAATTAATTCATCTATTTATTCAAAAGTCGACTAAGTACCTACTATGTGCCAAGTATTATACTACGCACTGAGGGTACAAAGATAAATAAGACAGCACTCACTTTCAACTGGGGCAAAATAATTAAAGTAAAAATTGATATAACATAAGCATAAAATATAAATTGTTACCAAATAAAGAGGACAAATATGTTTTTAAAGGTATTGATTTTAGTGGCATATATGTATTCAGTACCTGCCAGGCAACGTTCTAAATGCTAAACACATTAACCCTTCTACTCATCACAACAATCCAGGGAAGTGGTTACCATTATAATCCCCATTACTAAAGAGAAGAAAGAACTATGCATCAATAAACTGAGTCACCTGTCTAAGGTGACACAGAAAGTAAGTGGCCTAGCCAGAATTCAAATCCAGAGTGTCTGGACTCACTAGAGCCTGTGCACTTGGCAATTAAGCCTTAGTAGGTATTACAGTCCATAGATGCTATTGGGTAAGGGGTATTCCTCTGGACTTAAGGAACACGTGTAATATGAGTGAAGATCTGCATCACCAGCTATCAGTTTTCTATATAAAGAAGTGCCCTATTGGTTGGTGCCTCTTATGTAAGTCATTTCCAGCTACTACCTAATAAGGCCACACATTTAGATGGATCAGAATGAAGTGAAAAACTAGAGGGAGGCTGGCAAATTGGTTTGACACACAAATCTCTGTTAAAGTTGTTTGTAGTTTATTTTTAAAACGAATTTTCTATTATGGTAAATAACTGTGTCTTCCGACTTTCTTTTCTTCCAGAATGTTTTGATGTTTCAGATGTTTTCGTATAGCTAAAGTAAGAGGTGGAAAATCCTTTATGAATAGCTCTCCTATTCTTCTAAGTTTCTTTGTTTGAATCTTCACTTCACTGCCAATTCAAAGCAATAGTCCATTTCCTTGTTGTCTGATACTGTCCATCTAATTTGTTCATTTGTCAAGAGACAGAGACAAGAGACTGGGAAGTATTCGTTTGCAGATAATTAATTGGAAATGAGAGCACATGTATTTTGCAATTTAGCAAAATCACTGGAGAGGAAAGGGGATAGACTGTTTTTGCCACTCATAGTCTATTCTTGTGTCTTTCCTATTTGGGAAGAGGCATTCTAAAAACTGGACTCCTAGCTCTGCAGCTTTAATATGTCTTGCAGAAGAATCAAAACAAGAATGGTCCACTACAGAAAGAGAAGATAAAGTGAAAGATACTTAGAGATGTACAAAAATTTTAAAAGTAAAAACGAGAGATTAATAAATAGGATATTCTTCCATATCAGTGTGATCCTAACAGAAGTGTGGACTGTATGCTCATCTTAGACAACTGGCCCAGCAGAAGGAAAAAAGAGCAGCGAAGAGCACTGTTTTGCCAGTTCTGCTACAGCCATGGCCTCGATGGTGGCCAGCCTTCAAGCTGGCTTCTAACGATCCTGACCTTGGTATTCACGCCATTGTACCAGAGCTGCTGTGTTTGGACCAATAGGCTGTGGCAGAAGTGATAGTATGTCACTTTGCTCTAGATTAAAAAAGCCAACACAGCTTCTGTCTTGAGGGCTTCACCCACTGCCCACCCCTCTGATCAGTAGCTTGGGAAAAGGCATGCTATGAGCAGCTCTATAAAAAAACCCACATGGAAGTGACTGAGGTCTCCTGCCAACAACACTCTGAGTGCCCTTGTAAGCAAATCCTCTAGACTCATCAAACCTCAGATGACTACAGCCTCAGCTGTCACCTCAATTGCTGCCTCATGAGAGATCCTAAGCTAGAACCACCTAGTTAAACCACTCCTGGAATCCTGACCCAGAGACATGAGATAATAAATGTTTGCTGTTTTAAGCCAATAAGTTTGGGGTAGTTTATTATGCAGCAAAATATCACCAGAACAGTCCCACCACCTCTCGTCTTGACATGGGGCTGGTTCTGCCATCATGATGAGACTTTCCATAGCTGGTGCTTTTCTGAGCAGCAACATCCTGCTGCTTAGGGTATAACACTTCTCTGAGATAGCTTTACACTAAACGAGGTCACTCCATGCTGCCGTCCAATGCAAGGGATTGTCAAGATGGATTTCATAGGGGTTCAGCCCCCAAGGTCAAAACTGTGCCCTACACATTTCTCAGCTTTCAGAAAAAAGAACACAACATTCTTTCAGGCATTGGGCTCCAATCTGGATTTGACTTCAGCTTCTTGTAGCTGTTGCAAAGACATCTTACATTCTTGGATATTCTTGACGTTTGAATCATGTGTCAAGATGTTGTTGATTCTAGTGATGGCAAAGTTTCATCTCATATGCATAGCAGATTGTTAAAACATGCCGAGGCTGTGGTGCTCCTTTCCATTCTGCTGTTCCCAATTTTATTGTCACTTCAGAAATAAACTACAACATATAAAGGAGCACTGAGAAGGCGGCTTTAAGAGCCCTGGGGTAGAGCTAAAAGCAGCTCCCTTGATTTTATGTTTGAGCCATCTGGTGCTTACATCAGCTACCACTTGTTTTCAAATATATATTATTTGCGACTTTGTGGAGCTGAATAACATGAGCCCCTTTGGTACAGCAAATATTGTCAACGTACAGTGATTTAAATAAAAGAAGGAGCTAGTCATTTCATATGAGTCTGTGTGGAGAGAAGTTGATAGCTTCCTTGTACCGAGAATAAGAGAGTTCTTATACTAAGAGAAACGTCTAAAACTTCAAATTCCTGGACACCAGGAAAATAAACTAAGCATTTTCAGAGAAACCATCTGTGTATAGAGTGAAGGCTAGCATTTATTGAGTGTTTGCTATATCCCAGACATTGTGCTAAATACTTTAAATGCTTTATTTAATCCAGAATAAATTAGGCAACGCTGCAGTAATAAGCGATCTTAAAATCTCAAGGAATTAGAATAACAAATATTTATTGCCTTGCTACATGCATATTTATATATCCCTCAGAGATCAGGTTAATTGTCATGCTATTGTACCATTTGGAAAGAACAAATGTTCTCCTTGGTCAACTTGAGAGGGAAAGAGAATGTTATGCATTGGTTCTTCTACACTTTGATATGGAAGCCCCAAATATGATTGCTCAAAATCTCATTGTTTGAAACAAGTCATATGATCTTGCCTAAAATGTTGCCATATTCCTGGAAGGAAAAGAGAATCAGATCTAGTTTCTTCTGCTAGAAGTCTCTAAAATACGTTCTTTTAGCAGACATTTTATATGTGTAGAAACAAGGACACAGAGAGGTAAAGTGATTTTTCAAGGCCATTTACCTCATAAGTGGTGGAACTGAATAAATTTAAACCTGGGTCTGTTAAAACCCAAAGCTCATGCTCTTGAGCATTACCTATGGAGGAGAGAATTCCTGGACTATAGCAACACTAATTGAAGGAAGGTGAACGGTCATAAGATATCTATTCTGCCTGCATAATATTATTTCATGGATTTTTTCAAATATTTATTCTGTATGAGGGCAGGGACCGTGTCAGCATTTGACCACCATTAAAAGCTCAAGTTCCTAGTGTACTGCTAGGCACATAGCAAGGGTTCAGTAAATTTTGGTTGAAATCTATCAAATGGATTCTAAATTTGTGAGATGAATTACATAGTGTTATACATACCAGAGTCCAGAAAGTACACTTGGTGCTGCTTTAGGAATAATAAGGAAGTTCCCAATGATCTATACTTCTGTCCTCATTTATATAGTAATATAGTAAAAGTAAAGTATATTATGAATTGCCCACTCCTCCAAATATGTAGCAGAATTGTAGGACAATCACTTCTACTGTCAAAGGCCAAGTGGTCGAATGGTCATTTATTCTTTGAGTTTTTTTGGCTTCTCCATCCTTCACCACCTACCATGTGTTGTGTGGAGCTCCCAAGTTCAACACATATTAACTTCTCCATTTATGATCATTTTCATTCTCCTTCTCATTGCCATATTACCTTTCAAGCCTTTCACAGATTTTTTTTTCCCTCACTCACGCTATTCTATAAATGGCATAACATTTTAAAGTTGAAACTGTCTGGACCTTGCTGTGCTACGTCCTTAAGAGCTTCTTCCTCTACTAGGTTCTGGAGTTGCCATTTCCTAGAAACACCATTGCTTCAAGAGACCTTTCCAGGTTCTAACTCAGACCTGCTCCACAGGATCCTAAAGCTGATTTTTTGCCTCTAACCCAATTTGTCTCTGTCTACTGCTGTGGGCATGACTTTTCTTGAATCCTTTCATGTAGGAACCATGTGACCACAGATATGAAACATTCACGCTCTCATTCAAACCTGAGATGCATGGTTCTGAAATTCTTACTTCCTTCTGTAAAACACTCTGTATCCATAGTCAGCTGCTGCTTTAGCTCCTAAGACCACAGCCTAGACTAGTGTGCAAGGGATACCCCCTACCATCCACTTTCAGCTCCTTATCCAAATCAGTGGGTAGGAGAGATTGGTCCATACTTTTCCATGGTACAGGAAAATCTACTTGAATTATTTAGAGCAACAATCAGCTTGTGTGATAGGATTTAAGGAATTCTGTTCCCTTTCTGGGGCCCTGAAATATACCACCTAGGCAAAATATGAAGTCAGTCCTACTTACATAATCACCACTTTAAGTGTATAATACATCTCTCTGAATATAACTTAGAACACCTACATCATGGGCATTATGTTGTTGCGGAGACCAGCATTATAAAAGAAATTTACTATACCACAGTGTGGAACTCTACATTTTATGCCCTTAAGAAGAATTTTTATAGATATTATTTATAAGGACTTAATTAAATAATATTGCAAACTCTATTAGGATTGCCAATGGAATTTCTCCTACCTTAACACAAAAGTGTAAGCATTACTCTTTAACAATATGCAAGCATTATACTTTCACAATGATCTTTACTTCTTCAACAAGTGTAAACATTGAAAGTATCCAAAAATAAATCAGATTCCGTTACAGACAAGCATGAAGGAAAAATCAATCGTAATTTTATTTAATTGAGGGAATTTTAATTATCTGTTCTCCTATTTTCAAATAAATGAGAAAGAGAAATTGAGAGATGCATTGCCTGATAGGCCACTTGTATAGCTGAGTGTTTCAAAGGCATATTCAGACAACTATACACACATGTACACACATAGATGTTTATAGCATATGAATACGTACACAAAGAATAAATTCAGATATATTATTCAGCATAATATTTAGAAAAAGGACTAGAAATCAAGAGTCCTGAGGTCTTGTCTTTTCCTGCACTTACTCATGTTTAAGATCCTGGGCAAATTACTTTGTTTAGCGAGCTATAGAATGAAAAATTTAAATCAGGACAAAGAACACGTATGATAGTTTCCTCTCTCCCACACATGGTAGTCACTGCTTAGCCATCAGGGCACTCATTTCCGCTGGCCAGGATGGCAGTCTCAAAACACTTTCCAGTACTAGGCTCCAGGCAACTCCTCCAGCTGACTTGATTTTACACCTGATACAAAGTTCATTGGTCAGCCGGTACAGATTCGGGGCAGATGACCCAAAGCTTCCTTTTGTAGCTAATTTTTAGAAGTATATTTAGAAGTATATTTGTAGCTAATTTTTAGAAGTATATTCCTTTTGTAGCTAATTTTTAGAAGAATATACTTTTAGAAGTATATTCCTTTTGTAGCTAATTTTGAAAGGATTTGGAGCCTGAAAATAACTCATTTACACTCATGTGCATAATATTAGCAAAACAAGTGCTATTAGCAAAAGAAGTGTGAAAACTTCTATACCTTTAATCACAGATATACTTTCTTCCTTCCATCTCTTCCTCCTCATCCTTTTTCTCCTTTCTTCCTCTTCTTCTCCATTCCCTTCCTTTTCTCCTCCTCCTTCTTAGAATACATTGTTCATAAATAGGCAAAATAGGTTTTATTTTACACCATATTCTCCAGAGAATTTTACAATTGAAACTCCCCAATTCCTTCACAACATAGAAAACTGGAAAAGATGTTTCTTTGCATTTGACCTAAACATAGTGACATACACTATATGTCATACTTAACTTTTTTTGTTTTTTTTGCGGTACGCGGGCCTCTCACTGTTGTGGCCTCTCCCGTTGCGGAGCACAGGCTCTGGACGCGCAGGCTCAGCGGCCATGGCTCACGGGCCCCGCCGCTCCGCGGCATGTGGGATCTTCCCGGACCGGGGCACAAACCCGTGTCCCCTGCATTGGCAGGCGGACTCTCAACCACTGCGCCACCAGGAAAGCCCCTATTCTTAACTTTTTATAACACAGATTTTATTTATTTACAGTCCATATCCTTCCACAAAAGAATAAAGTAACCTTGTAAAAATTACATGTACTGATGATGTAATTTCCTGCTTTTTTTCCCCATTATTAAAAATTCTACTGAGTATATACTTTCTAGAAATGAGATTACATTTTGAACTACATTCCTTCCCATAGGATACCTTTCTTAACAGCATATACCATTGTATCTTATATTTTATACTTATCCTCTTTTTAAGTGACCAGTCTCATCTGTAAATTTTCCTATGTCTATAAATAATGAGGCTATTTCCAGCATTTCAAAATGAGTAATTAATTGCCTAGCCTGGAATTGTCTGATATCAAAGTATTAATGCCTGAATTAATTTTCAACTTATAACTGTTTTCATTTACACCTACTTCCTTGGTAGTTATTTAAGGCGATTTCATCTTCCCCATCTGTGGCTTATATGTTAATGTACTTCATTTTAATGAACCCACTTTAAGCCATTGAAGTAGGCCAGACACTATCAGAATATGTCATAAGAGAAATCTCACTTATAGATAAGCCTTTCAGATGAAAAGGTTTAAAAGGAATGGTACAATGGAGATATTTTTAAGTCATAGCTGAGTCATAAGTCATCTGAAATATATTTCTATAATGGTTCTATCCTTTTCTAGGAATACAGACAAGGATTCACATCTGTTTGTGCATAGTTTTTAAAGTTTTTACCTGAGACTGTGGTTGTACACACAAGCCAATATGCAAATAATAATAATAATAAAGTTTAATAGCTGATGGCTTTCAAAAAATCTTGTTATGTGATTGAACTCAAATTTGAATGTGTAAATACAGCCCAGTGTCTTTATATTATTAGCATATTCCTAATAATTACATTTAATTACATACAAAATTCCTGTCCTTATTTATTTCCTTTTGTTAGTATCAAATATCTTCATCATAGAACATTTTAAAAGTAGGATTTAATAGTAAATTTTGCTTGCATGAAAGGACTTTTATTGCAATAACTAAATCAGCATCCTAAATGAAGATTCATTGCTTTAATTCTTTTGGGAATTAATAAAAATAATTTTGTGGTTTGGCTTTCATCTTTATGCCTTTCAGACATATTAGATGCTAGAGTAGGCAAATAAAAATGGTTTATCATTACATAAATAACTTAACTTTTTAGCCCTAAAAACATTTCTTTTTTAGAATATTGGTTTTTCTATTACTGAAAAACTGGGCATTAATGAAGTATAAGTGAGACAGGTGTCAGTCAAGTGCTAACTGCATGTTGTATTATTTTGCTGATTAGACAACATTAAGTTGCTAATTAGAGACCATATTTTTAGGATGGAATACTAATATAAAAATCAAACAATCTTATTATTCTCTTACTACTTCAGCTAGCAGAGGCTACTTAATTATCATAGGGTGTTCTTTAGTTTCCAAGATAGAGAATTTCTGTATTTAGGAAGAATGAGTCACTTAATTGTTCAAAAGGTTAAGCGTTCGCAGCCAGAAAATCATTCATCATATTGGGGTTTCTAACCCTCTGCATCCTATTATTGCCCTCAAGTTCCAAGAAGTACAACATAGGGTATTAAATCTCCATTCTGGGATAGGACTTCTTCACAGAGCCTTGCTCTCTTCCTTTTCCTGGTAAAAAGATTTGGACAGCCTAGAAGAAAAACTTGAGGCCTAATTCATTATTTCTCTTAATTAGATAATCATTTGGAGCATCAAGCTCCTGGATTTTTTCTCCTCTGGATTTCATCAATTAGGTTACCAGAACCAAAGATGCCCTGCATGTAGAGCCTGCTAGAAGGTTGAAATGAGAGCAGTTCAAGCATTTAAAGTGGAAGCTTCAGAGATTCTAAAGTCCCAGGAAATTGAGAGCCTTAAACTCAAGATCTTTTCAGTGTTTCCAGTGAAAAACACCAAGAAGTACCCCAAAAGTACTCAACAGTTTTGCTTTTCTCCATCCCTCCTGAAAGTGCAACTCTTTCAAAGGAATCCATTTTTCCTCCAAATGGAGGAAAGCATTACTAGCCTTGTAAGTAATGAATTGAGAAGCCCTAGTTGGATATTGCTGCTCTCTACCTCCCTCAGTCCCATTACAGTTCACATATATTTCATATCATATCCCAGTTGAAACAGCTGATCATTTTCAAATATCTCTAAGCAAATAGATATTTCTTACATGTCAACTATGACTGATTGGTAGTGGATATCTGGAGGCTGCAATTTGCTAAGTAGCAAAAAGGACCAAGGCTGATTAGCAATGTCTTCCAGGGGAGAGAAGAGGAAAGATGTCTCTGTGTCATGTTACCCTCCCCACCTTAGAGAGAGAGAAAATTTCGTTTCTGAATCTTGGTTCATAATATTACCTCCTATATAAGGATAGACATTTTTAGAAAATTTACTACTTGCAAAATATATATAGGTAAAGATGACAGATATGTGTCTTCTGCCCATAAGGAAGGAGAAAATGAAACTTATACTCTAAATAGTTACCAGGAGTGAAAATTTCATGAGTCCAGCTAAGTATACACAGAACATAGGAATAGCCAGTCAATGTTCAAAGTTTAATATTTTGCCAAATTCTATTCCTTTCACAGGTAATTTAAGAAAATGAAGTCAGCAAAGATCCATTAAAAGAAAATAAATATTCTTTGGTAAGGCTGTACTCTATCTTTGAATGGATGAGAATCACTTCTGGTGCTCCTTTGTTGCTCTCTGTAGCCCTAGGGATTGAGAGTATCTTCAAGTGTCCTTCACCCTCACTGGGGTATTAGTAATACATAAGTTTGAGGAAAAGATCCTTGAGAAATTCTTTCAGGTTTTTGTTAGGTTTCTATCTGATAATGTTCTTAAATATCAGCCTGTACATTTAGTAAAGGGTATTTTCTATGATGTTATGTAATCTAAGAAAATATGAATATAGGTCATCTCATACTTGACATAACTAGATCATAAAAGATGATACAAAGTACTGAACTTGACATAGCTATTTAAAGAATATTATTTAATGTACTATAAGATATCATTTACTAAACCTCTTCTCTTTAGATGAAAAGAACGTAGTTTTTAGATGAATTCTAAGAGCCCAGATTCATCAAACTTTAATGCACAATAGCAGTCTCTACATTGCACTGAAACCTGGAGTTTTCCTGATGGATTTTAGCATTTGAAGCACAGAACTCACATTTCCATGTAATATATCTGAAAATCTTTTGCCTTATATGTCTAAGACAATCTGCTCATTATCTAGTCAAGAGATGGGCCGGACAGAAGGTGGGAAGTATTTGCTGAATAGAGAGGTGCACATAGCTCTATTAGTGAATGGAAAATAATTTCCTTACTGCCTGAAGAATTAATACAATGTGGCCATTATGTCAAATTAAATGTCTTGATTTAGTTAGCAATTCCAGAAACATTTACTAAGATAATATATGAATCCTGGTGCACACATTATCTTGGATATACATAAAACTCTACGAAAAATCATCAATGTGCCACAATTCACTGTTCTGTCCTCTCACTGACAATGTTTTGAAATGAATTTTGATCTATTTCCTAATTACACACACAAGTCAATGGACACACATACTCACACTCACACAACCACACTCAGGGAAAATGAAACATAAAAGAAGAGAGAGGGAGAGTTATATTCCCAAAGTGCAAACATGGAGGGGAGGAATATATATTCTGTTCTGAAGGTACATATAAATGTTCAATTAACCTATTTCTCATGTCTTTTTTTATGACTACATATGATGACAAATCTTCCTAATAAAAAGGGTCACAGAACAACAGATGTGTAAAATAGCAAACTGAAAACACCTCAACAGATGTATAATTTTTATTTTGCATGAAATGAATAGGCATGTGGAAAGCACATTTGGCAAAGCATGGAAAGCTCTTAAATTAAGAAGGCTATGAGTTGGAATGGTTTTAGAAATATTCTACGGATTGATTTGAAGAATTCAGGAAAGACCTTCCCCACTGCAGACAGCCACATACTGTAAAGCCTGATAGCTTGTAGTTAAAGAATTAGTTCCATAAGGTAGGTATAGTTCCTCTCCCACATTTCTTTTTGGAAAATGCAAATGCCTTTCCAAAGGGCACATCTGAGAAACAACCTCCTTGAGAACTGCACAAAATAACTGGGAGATATCCTGGCAAGATAAGAAAGTAGCAGAGTCTTAAATCCTGAGTTGGTATGTGAGAGCTTGGAATTGCTGATATTTGAGTATGGTAGAGCCTGGAGAAGTTGGCTCTGTTCCAGATAAGTACTGGCTGGAGGTTGCATTTAGTTCTCATTTCTCTTTAGTCTCCTCCAGTCTGTGATAGGTATTTGGTGTCTTTCATAACCTTGACACTGAAACTTACTGATTGGTATTTTGCAGAATATTCTTCAATTTGGATTTATATATTTGCGGGAAGAATACCACAGAGCTGATATGCCCTTCTCTGCTTATCATATCAGGGGTACATTGTATCAATATGTCTTATTACTGGTGATATTAACTATAATTGTTTAGTGTGATAGTTTCTGTGATGTTTTTCCACTGTAAAGTTACTATTTTTCCTCTTTATACTCCATTCATTAGCTGTGAGTCACTAAGTCCAGTCCATAGCAAAGGGGAGAGGAATTAAACTCCACCTCTGAAGGATGGAGTATCAAAGAATTTGTGGACAAATTTTAGAATCAGTACAGTAATGTATACATATTTGGGGGAGATATTTTAAGGATATGCAAATAAATTGTTTCTATTTTAAAATTTTCCACTTATTTTAATATATATCATAGACCATACCTGCAGCAATTACTATTGATACTATGATGTTCTGACAGTGGTTTTAAATTTCTCATTCTTAAATTTGTTAATTGGTATTCTTCTGTAAGGAAGGATTGCTCCTCCCCCTTTTGTCTATGTATTAAATCATTTATTATATCAATATGGACTCGTGGATATTAATTTTATTCTTTGAGTTATAATCCAGTACTATCAATATTTATTTTGTAGGTCAAATTGTTCCAGTTTTTGTCATTTGAAGCTCTTTTAGGAAGTTCCTGTGTTTTTTTGACATGTCCCTCATCCTTTTTTCTTAAATCACTTCCTTACATCTTGGTACCTCAAAATATTCTAGGCTCACCTTGCATTTTACCAGCCCAGTCCTAGAATCAGCCTTTAATCCAAGGATGCCTGGTTTTGTTTATTGGAGAGTGGTATTAGGAACCAAGATCTGGGTGCTATATGTGCTCATCGCTAATGGGGTATCATGCTTGTAGGCTTCTCAGCAGGCAGTGTCAGGGAATGTGTGGATTTGTATTAATGCATGTATACACACATCTATATTTATTTCTGTATCTATTTGCATATATATTAAAATCAACATAAAATTCCATATTGATATCTCAAACTCCAATAAAGCACCACGTGATTAATTCTGGAATTTTGTCTTTGCTTATTTGTAATTCCTTTCTTAGACAATGGGAAAGCTGACTCTCATTATCTAATACATTTACTTACTTGTTCAACCCTAGTATATATGTAATATTAGTTTCGGAATTGCTAACCATAATCTCATGAGAAATAAATTTACCAGTCTGAGTACAGTTCATTTTTATCTTTAGCCTTACAGTATCAAATCAAAAGACAATTTTACAAAGTTCTCAGATCAGCTCCTTTCCTCCTCACCTGTTCCATTGTGGGTATGTGATTCATTTGTTACACAGTTAGATTCATGTGTCACAGTCTGCATTCTATCTTGGGTTTTCTCAACATCTTATTTAATTTTTCAGATTTGCATACAATAAGTTCACTTTTTATGGTGTATATTTTTATGGGCTTCGACAAAGACATAAGGTATCCACTACCCCAGTACCATGCAGAATAGTTCCATCATCACAAAAGTTTCCAGCAAAGTACTTAGAAACCAACCAACAAACAAAACAATAATACTTCAAGCTTTTTATCAAATTCCTAAGACATGTATTTGAAGTGCCTGCCAGGGTTAACTGTTATTGGCTCTGGGTGGATCCTACTATTTGCAGGGAATCTACTACTCAGAAAAACACTGTCAAATGTATATTCTTTTACATGCTAATATCTCTTATGCCAATATAGTTCAGATTACCATTCTGGCAAAAAATCATCAGGGATTTCAAATGCTAGGCATATTTTTTGGTCTTCAAAAGACTCCCAAGTTCTGTTTGGACCTGCTTTTTCAACCTTAGATTCTACCGTTCCCCCTTTGCCTATTATATTCTACTCAGTGGTTCTCAAAGTGCTGTCTGAAGATAAACTGCATCACTTTCACTTGAAGTCCACTGTCTATGGTTAACAACTACATGGATAATGTCCTAATCACAAAGAAGCTGTGGTGATGATGGAGATGATAATGATAGTAACTATATTTGGAAACATTATTTATAAAGAACTTTCATATGCAACTTACAGTGATCATTAGAGAAATATTAGGAGCACCTATTGTTACAATATCCACTTAAAGGGGAGGAAATTGAGTCTCAGAGATTATCTCTAGGCTAAAAAGCTGATAAACAGCAGAGCTGGGACTTAAACCCAGATATTCTTTTTCAAATTTCTTTCCCTTCCCATTATCTATGTTGAAACCCTTCAGTGCTATCAGGGAGGAGAAGTAATAAAATCAACATTCCCTACATGTGATTTTAATATGTTCCAGGCATTGTATAATTTTCCATCATATATCTAATCCAATTTAGTGTCATTCTTTCAATTCTGTAAAGCAAATACTACCAGATGAGGACACTAAGACTTTGAGAGGCAGAAGAAATTTCCCAAAATCACCCACCAGATTTCAATCCCAAGTTGTTTGAGCACAAATTCCATCTTTCTTCCATAAGATCACACTGGATTTTTGTTGAGGTGATTAGAATTACCTTTAGCTCTCAAACCCAACATTTTTTGTCTCATGAAGGACCAGCCAAGATTCTAATAGCTGCTACCTGAGGACAGATTTGATACTATATAAAAGGGTGAGCTAGATATCCATTCTCTTCTCTGAAGTAGGAAAAAAGTCTCCTGACTTTTGCCTCCTAGCCTGATGAAGCCTGGACCTAAAGGAAAAATTCTCAATAGCTTTAAAAAAGAGTGTAGCTTTTGCTAGCTAGAAAGAACTGAGCTGCAATCAGGCTCCACTTTGCACTAGCTATATGGAGTTGGACAAGTTATTTACTATCTCTGAAACTCAATTTTATGTTTTTTAAAATAGAGAAACTATGCCATAATGCTGTAGTAAGGAATAAATAACACACCATCCATAAAGTCCTTAGCACATCCTGTCTGTCATCAATGCCATCAGGTCTCAGGGCAGGCAACTCTTAATCTCACTAAGCCATTTTGACAGCCCCACCTTCCTCTTAGCCAGTAAAGTGACTGAGTGAGTTTAAGAAGTTTCCCATGAACATAATTAAAGCAAGACTCTTAACACCGATCGATGGCCCTATTAATTTTGAGTCAGCATTTATATTCCAGTTGTTCCCATAGCCAGTGTGACTATATGTCCTTGTTTACCTGGGACAATCATTATATAATTTTTAATACAGCCTTCTTTTACTCTCAGAAGTTTCCCAATTTGGATGATAAACTATATGGTTACACTACTTAAAAGGTTTTCTGTTTGTTTGTTTGTGTTTCTAATTCTGTACTCACTAGTTCCAATGTCTTTTACTCCCTAAGGATAAACAGAAGGGACTTTCTTAACTGGAAAATATTATGTGCTCGCTTGAATTGATAAAATACCAACCTTAAGCCAAATTTGAGTGATAACTCTAAACATTTTGTATACTGAAAATAAAGCATCTATTAAAAATAGTCATTTGATAAAGAAATGTTTAGGGTCCCAAATTTTGATATCGTTATTTCTCCATACACTTTGGTGTCCAAATAGCAAAAGGCAACCATGAATCCTGAAAGCACAGACCGTCAAAATCCTGTGTGGCCAATCACGCTGAGTTCTAGAGTTTTCAGAAGAACATATGGCTTAGGTGTCATTTTAGTATCTGTTCTGCCTACATCAAAAAAAGAAAAAAGCGACAAAGTATTCTTTTTATGTTATGTCTTTCTTTCATGAATATGCATAAATATAGAATTCATGAATCACTAAGACGTAGGAGACTGTTAAATTGCATTTTTGCTAGAGTTTAAAAAAACATATGATTAACCATACTTTTCACTGTGAGTAATTACAGTTCCTTATTTAGAGGTCATTTTCTGAATCTGTTCCACTACTGGCTTGTGGGCTGAAGTGAAATGAAGGCATAAAGATACACTAATGATGAATTATTAAAGCTCTTTTTAATTCCTTTGTGGCTAAAAAGCTTTCTAGTTACAATGTAGGTGCCAAAGGTTTGATTCAGATTATCATGAATAAATCACATAATCTGGCAAAATAATATTAATAAAATATAATAATTTTTAAATAATTATAATAAGTAATAATCATAACAAACTTTCTTATCAGATCTTACTCTGCTTTGTTACCTTTTCTGTTGTTATCTTGACATCCATTGGAAAGCATAAATTTTCCCTAGAATCCAGAGAAGTTGTATTTCCTTTTAAAACGCTGCATATAAATCTTCAGGTTTACCTTATTTTTCCTGATTCTAGAACAAGGATAGCAAATGTATTGCACTGCTTACAATTACTCCCATCACATGCATGACAATATTAATCTATTTTTTTACCATATGCACCTCACCGTCATTTTCCTCCCAAGCATTCAAGACAGGTACTTCCAAGTAAGCACTAGAGCCCAGATGAAATCTGTATACCTTCTCTGGAACAGATTTCCTAAGGCACAAGGCAGAATGTGACCTTTGAGTTCTCACTAACCTTTAAAAATTGCTGTAGACAATTATGTGACTACTTAGCTCATTTTTTATTCTATAGTTGAGGGGTTTCATTCTCCTTTCCTTTAAATCACTTGTATAGGTGTAATGGCACTAATCCAGCCATCTTTTTCTAGATTATGCTGTGGTCTTAAAATCTCAGTGATGGGCTTCCCTGGTGGTGCAGTGGTTGAGAATCTGCCTGCTAATGCAGGGGACACGGGTTTGAGCCCTGGTCTGGGAAGATCCCACATGCCGCGGAGCAACTAGGTCTGTGAGCCATGGCCGCTAAGCCTGCGCGTCTGGAGCCTGTGCTCCACAATAAGAGAGGCCGCGACAGTGAAAGGCCTCCGCACCGCGATGAAGAGTGGCCCCCGCTTGCCACAACTAGAGAAAACCCTCGCACAGAAATTAAGGCCCAACACGGCCAAAACTAAATAAATAAATAAAAGGCAAGCATTTGAAGCCCTTAAAAAAAAAAAAAAAAAAAGACTTCCCTGGTAGCGCAGTGGTTGAGAGTCCGTCTGCTGATGCAGCGGACACGAGTTCGTGTCCCGGTCCGTGAGATCCCACATGCCACGGAGCGGCTGGGCCCGTGAGTCATGGCCGCTGAGCCTGCGCATCCGGAGCCTGTGCTCCGCAACGGGAGAGGCCACAACAGTGAGAGGCCCGCGTATCGAAAAAAAAAAAAGAATCTCAGTGACTCTGACAACAAAATTTATTTCTTGCCCACAGGACTTGTTAACTGTAAGTCAGTGGCAACTCTGTTCCTTCCCCATGTGTCTTCTCCGTTTTAGGGCCAGGTTCAAGGAATATCTCTTACCTGGCTCATGACATTCTCATGACAGAGGGGGCCTGAGGCAGAACAATTAATAGTATTGGGGCTTCTGTTCATATGTGGGGCTATTTCATTGGCCAAAGCAAGTCACATAATCACTGATATCAATGGAAGGGAGGCCTTGCACATCATTTAGAAATTGGTAGTGATGTATAATCCTCTTGCAGGGAGGGAAGAGAATATTTGTGAAAAATCATAGAATCTCCCACAGGCATGTATTTCTTTGTTTGCTGTTTGTTTTTTAGAGAGTTATTGTTCCATCAACATATTGGGATAGGAAGAGATAGGACTAACTGCTATTTAAGTGCAGGAAGAGAAGATTCCAAGTTTCCTGCTGACCTGGGAGACACTGTCTCCTGGGAGGACATATCTATGGCTTTTGCCTAGGAGCTGGTACATAAATTGGCTAGTGCATGAACCCAAGATATGGTTAATTTTTCCCTCAGTGTTTTTATGCTGCTTTGCATCTGGACTCTATGAGCTGGATCAAAGAAAGCCCACAGAGCATTTTTGCAGAATAATGTCCTAAATGCCCACGTAATTTTAATTACAGACCCAGCTTAAATGGATAATTTAAAATACACTCCAATCATACAGAGGGAGAGTAAATTATCTTCTATTATTTACTGTAAGAACTAGAAAGACAAGTAAATGGTTGCTAGGCCTTTTGCTATCACTTGGAGAAATAGAAAAGCATAAAAATGGTAAAACCGTGAGCCTGGAAGAACGTGAGATTTTGTTGTTGTTGTTACATTTTCTTAACGAAGGAAGTTTGAAAAGCAAAGACAAGCAAAGACAAAGAATTTTACTGGGAATCTTGTGTTTCTGGTGTAAAGGAGAGTGATGCCTTTAATCAATAATTTTTAGCATTTGAGAGCTGGCAGCAGTGGCTGAAAGAAGGAAAGAATCACAGAGCTGAGTGAAAGTTTGGGGAACTTGTCCCAGCAGGTTGACATGTGATGACTTGAAAATGATACACTGTTGGTGTCCTTTGCCTGACTACAGGTGATAGATGACTTTGATACAAAGCAGGCATGCTGATCAGAAAAAAACCAAAACCCCCCAAAACCAAAACCAACCTTCCAATCTATCATTTCAAAGTAAATAAGTACTTATTTTTGAAGGGGAAAAGATGAAGGACAAAGGCACTCTGTGTTTATTAAAAATCTGTACCCCTGCTACTCAAAGCTTTGGTATTATCTGGGAGCTTTTTGAAATGCAGATTCTTAGGCCCCAGCTTAAACCTACTGAATCAGAATCTACATTTTATCAAGATTCCCAGGTGATCTGCATGAACTTGAAAGTTTAAGAAGCACTGCTCTAGGATGACGGCTCCTTGCTAGGGAACGTCTGTACATCACCTAACACAATCATCACCACACAGTCATAACATTTGTTTCCAAAATTTAAGAATTAGTGAACTTGATATCAGCTCTCAAAAATTCTACAAAATCATATACATGATAACTAATGAATCCCCTAGTTTTTACTTCCCCCACTCTGTCATCTTCTTTGCTTTTATTTTTTTTGCTCCGGAAACAGAGAAAAATAAAAGCTCTGCTTCTTTAGCACCTCAGTTTTCTACAATTCAAAACCCAGTGCCTCCTCTACTCATATTCTATCTATCTTCCTCTCCTCCCTTAGTGCTCACAGGTACACAGATGTACTCTAGACAGGAAAAAAAAAAAAAAAAACCCTCAAAATTTGATCAAATTTCTCTTTTGTGGTTTAAAGAAATAAGGAAAATTTTATGAATAACTATGTTTTATCAATACCAATAATTTTCATAAAACTGCCAAGGCAACAAATAATGTATGCATATGATAGACTATTTAAAACTATGTCCCACAAGGGTAAAACTGGAACTTGCAGATCATATAGTCATTGACTCAGAGCTAGAATGGGATTTAGAGATAATCTTATCCCACACCTTGAGACTTTAAGGTGACTTTCCAAGCTCTCCTAATGCAAAGCTATGGTTAAAATCCAGGTCTTCTGATTCTCACTGTGGGTTTATCCACTTCTACTATATTTCACACTGCATCTAAGGATAAAAGCTAAGAGCACCTGTCAATTAGAAATCACTAGGGAATCATATAAATTTTGCATGGCATTTTCAGGTGAAGAACCAGTACTGAGATCCTCTCCTCATACCAGTCAATAGCCCATTTATTGAGAGGTAATCAGGTAGAATAAAATGGTAGTAAAGAAAACACTCCTTGATGGTTCCTGGGAGGAAGCCATACTTCCACTGCTTTCAGCCTTTGTATGAATTCTATCCAGAAATAGGGCTGGATCAGATTCCCACTGAGATACTATTTGACTTAATCCTTGGCTTGGGGTTGCTAGAGAAGGCACATTCAAAAGAAAAAGAAAAAAATTAAACAGCTGGAGTTTGTGTGCTTATGCATGCTTCTGTGTATACATACACAATAGGTTAAGCCTGACTAAGACTTTTATGATTCATGTCATTTCCTATATACAGACTGCATCTCAGCTCTTAGCCGTTTTTGGTAATAAGCTATTTGCTTAGCAGGGAAAATAAGTGTTTCTCCCTATGATTGCCAACATTGTATTGGTCTCTGTGCAGAGCATATTTCCTCATCAAGAACTCAGGCCCTCTAAATAGGACAGAGCAACAAGTATTGGCATGCAGACAGGAACATGCCGAGAGCGCCAGCTGACTGTTCAGTTTCTGCACCAGGTACATAGAGAGACAGAAAAAAGAAACAGCACGCAAGCTTGAGGAAAGCTTATGATGGAAAATGAATATGATGGATGAAGTGGAAGTTGAAGATATTGAAAAAGAGAGAATACTATTGGGTTTAGCGAGGGAGGAGGTTAGCTGGAGAAGATGGGTTCTTGGAAACACTTTGGGTGTTGTCAAAGAATGGTTATGGGGGTGGAGAGAAAGTGGTTTAGGAAATGTCAGGAGAGTGGACCCTCAAGAGACAACAGTAAGGACAAGATTAGAGGTACCAGGAGCTAATCGGGAGCTGTCTTCTTGCCAGTGAAGAGCCCTGCCTTCAAATTACTTGCAACCCAGCATAAGCCAGGTGATCTCCAGTTCTGCCTGCAGGAGGGAACTCCACATTGTCTTTCCTAACTCGTCAGTTGACTGTACAACACGACTGATCCCAGATGGAGCAAGAGATATCTATGTTCCTTCTTGACTCTTTTTACCCCATGTAGGTACTACATCACCATATTGACAGGCCATCTGGTAAGATCATAGGAGGCCATGGACTCAGCCTCCTATATTTGATGTTATGGGGGTAGAATTCCTCATGATATCCCTGAGCTGAGGAAATGTTTATTGATGCCCCCTTGTTAATGTCTTAAAGCTGTGGCTTAGCTTTCATCTCTCTCTTTTAAATCAGATTTACAATTTTAAATGTAAAATAATCAATCTACTATCATGTAAAGCTTTTTAACGGACACTGATACAGAAGTAGAGAATACAGTAAAGTACGCAATCAATGGCTTAAGCACTAGGGGTCTAGAAAAATTTTCTAAATCCTTGAGGACAATTTGAGACTAAAATAAAGAAAGGAAAATGTCTCACTTTTGTTTAGAGAAATGCAGACCAGCCAACATTATTTTCTTTGTTTTTTGTTGTGTTTTTTACCCCCTTTTGTCCCTATTTCCATTATATTTCCAACCAACCGCTTGAGATAAAATGTATTAGGTATTGCAGAGTTCGGTGCAGTTTCAAAAGTATATTTCTTATTTAGATTCTTCTATGAATGTAGTAGTTGAGTATTAGAAAAATGACTTGAGGGAAGATTGTTCTAAAAATAATATTTCCCAGAAAAGACAGAAATGATACAGGAATTGATAAGCATTTGCTATTACCTATACTTTAATCTAATCATCTGTAATTTTGTTTGAACAGTTTTGTTTTCTAGTAATGATTGTTTATATACAGCTACTTTTCTGCTTTCTTGATACTCAGAATAAAATTTAGGTAAACTGTGCAATTGCTCCACTATCATTTGATTTTCACATAATGGAGAAATATAGGAATTCACAGTTTTCTGTGCTATCCATTCTAGATTTCATATTGTAATTGATTTTTGTCATTGTTCACTCACAATAAAGTATATCAGCATATGCAATGTATGTAAGTTCAAAAATTCATAAAGTGATAACATTTCCATCCCACCCATTCAATCACGCTGTGTATCAAGAAAAAAGGCACTTTTTGCTTATTGTCAGTTAGAGTACTATTTCCTTGATTGCTTTAGGGAAGTCATTTTATTAACCTGTTCATGAAATGAGCAGATTAGAGGCCTCTTCAAGCTTCCTTGACAGCGAATATGCATTCTACAGCTGAGACCTCCACAGCATGATGAGCTCTAGTGAAGAATCATTTCTGCTAAACGTTTAGCCTTTGCACCACTGATTCTATTCTTTTACCTGTGAGTGATTGTCTAGAGACCCAAGGAGAAAACCTGGGAGAACAGGAACAAGGCTAGGTTTTCAGGAGTCCCCGAGGAGCTTAGAGGTCATTCATACATTCCAGATGAGCAAACTCAGAAAATAAGTAATTTGTTTATTTTTAGTCAGTCAAATACTTATTGAAGTTACTGTGTGATGAGTCCTGTGCTGGGAATTAGTTTTCCAATGGTAAATTAAAAACACATAACTGGGGGTCTTCCCTGGTGGCGCAGTGGTTGAGAGTCCGCCTGCCGATTCAGGGGACATGGGTTCGTGCCCCGGTCCGGGAAGATCCCACATGCCGCAGCTTGGCTGGGCCCGTGAGCCATGGCCGCTGAGCCTGCGCGTCCGGAGCCTGTGCTCCGCAACGGGAGACGCCACAGCAGTGAGAGGCTCGCGTACAGCAAAAAAAAAAAAAAAAAAAAAAAAAAATCTGTTTTTTTATATATATATAGTATATATATATATATATATTTTGTGCGTTACATGTCTATATATGTGCATGCATCTATATTTGTGTACACGTGGTATATTTAAGAATGATATATAATTCATATGTGTGTGTATATGTATGTGTTTGTGCACATATATGTGCATTTTATATATACACACACACACACACATACTGTTTCTCAGGGGCAGGTTTCCTTTGTTATCTCTTGTTAAAGGTATTGTATAAATTTTAGAATTTTAGATAAATATATGAATCACTTCACGTACGAAAGGAACTAAGAAAGAAAAATTAATAATCTGGTGATGAATGGAGGGGGTGACAAAAAGGGAAGGAAGGAGAAAGAATGTGAGCCAGCACAGCTTGGAAGAGAGACAGAAGAAAACAATATTTGAGCAGTTAACGTGAGGTTGAGTTTCAGAGAGAAATGTAAAGGTTTATTATTATTGCTGTTGGAAATGCATAAAGGCATAACGATTAAATTTTATAGAACAAATCATTGTAGTCCCCAGAGGAAAACTAGCTAACATGTTCATAAGCTTTAACCACATTGAAAGGCTAGAGTTAATAAAGCATTTCCTTTGTAGCAGATGGCTTAGTCCAAAGCTTTTGCAATTTTTGTGGTGGTGATTGTTGTGCTTGTGTGGTTTTTGTTTATCTGTTTCACATTCATGGAAAAAGACAGTTTCCTGATGTCTATCTTTGATTCTAGGGATGTTATCTAATTGCCAAGTTAAACTGGTGATGTGTCAAGAAATAAAAGAAGTTTTCATTTTGAACCTTGAATTAAACAAACTAATACATTACTGGATGAAGAGCTTATATATCATGTGACAGTCATATTAGAAAGTGGGACACATTTTAGCCAAAAATAGCATATTACTATTACTTCCTTCTTAGTCATGAATACATTTTGGGACAGACTTTTATCTAAAGTTTTCTGAAAGTCATGATGGAGGAGCTGCCATGTGTTTAGTTACCTCACAAAGCATATTTAGGAAAGTTTCCATCACATTATTTAATCAATACAGGACTATTCTCATAATTTTCCCTGAAGTGCAAATACATCTATTGTTAATCATAGTCTCAGTCAGCAACATGAATTTACCATTTTTAAAAATAAATAGTTGTTTTCCATATGATTGACCAAATTGATTTTGTCATGATCTAGGTCAAACACAATAATTGGCAGAAACATGCAAGACTCACAGCAACAGAAACAATAAAAACATGTTCAAATCTGAACTATGAGATGCTTATACACAAAGCTGATGTCTTCAAAGTACACTTTTCAGAACATACATTTTTCAGAAATCAAGGGTGTGAAACTGTTACAGACTAATATACCTTGCCTACATTGTAGCTAATTTTCATTTGATCGCCAGTATAAGTCTGGAGTGGGGCAGGGATGACAGACAATTCTTTGTACTGTAAATTCGTACCATGTTTAGGCCATATTTTGGAGCTTTAATTTTTCAGATTAACTCTGGGCATCAGCTTTTGTCTCTATATTAGAACACTGTTGGTTTCTGGGTTTATATAAGCTTTGTTTAGCTCTTGCAAGTTGATCTTTAGAGTTTACAACTCTAACAAGCCATCTAAGCATTTGTGACCTCTCTGATCTCCATTCTGTACTCTTAATCACAACTACTGAAAGTGCCCATCAGGTGTGTGACATACAGCAAGTCTAAACAAAGGCAGAAAGCAGGCTGTTGAGGTTCTGGGAAAGTCTTATTGCTCCTAGGGAAGAGGACAAGTAAACAACGGCAATGCAAGGCTCTGTTCAGACCAAGACCACTTCATCATCATTTCTATTTCAAAGGGCTTCTTTGTCTGAGGTGAGCATAAGCTCATAACACATACTTCTTTTCAAGATTCTGAACAGGAGATAATATGCTCAGTACCAGTACCCTGCACATTAACTCCTTTCTCACTATCGAGAAAAGCAAAGCATCTGGTGCTGCTAATTGCAGGGCATTTTATACAACCGCAAACTCTTGCTTAAGCAGTGATTTCCAATATAGGCACCAGACATGTACACTTGTCAGTGGGTAGAGCTTCTGGGAAAGTTCCTCAAAAGATAGCAGATTCAGTGATCCTATTCCCTTCCCTTCTTACTTGGAACATGGTTGTGATTTTGGAGTGCCATCTGCCCTCTTGTGCACATGAGACAACAAGAATATGCTAGGTAGGTAGAAGGGATTATTGTTTGGTCCCTGTTTACACTGTGGTGCTAACATCATGGACTAGTTTACTTATCTCTAGACTTTCAGTCACACAAGGAAAAAAACACAAAGAAAACAAAACCAAGACACTATTTATCAGGCATCTTTTACTTGCTATGGAACTTAATCCCTAATTGATATCTATAAAGGTATATAAACATACATGTGCTCACATAAGAACATGCTAATTAAAGTCTCTGAGTCTAATGCATAATACTACAAATGCATGTTATCTTAAATTAGAACTCTGAATACTATTGTACAAATTATGCCTAACAGAGTAGGTATATTCCATTGTATAATTACTTATATCCTTGAAGCAATGTTTGTAGGGAGAATCAGGTGATATGGCTTCTGGTCTGGGCTCTACCGCTAACTCTCAGGGAAATGTTGGACTAGTTATTGGGTGTCAATTTCCCCAACCAAAATATTAGGAGTTAGTTAAGATGACCTTTTTAGGACTCTTATGGCCTTTACACCTAGGATTCAACAACTAAATCTTTTCCTTTTGCCTTGTCTTAATCAACCTGTGATTCCACTTTAAGTGAGTCTAAACAAAGACTTAAATTATGGGTTAAATAGACTTTCGTGAACCTGCCTGGGAAATAGTCTTTCTTACCCCGGGAATTTATACATACTGTTTCACCTGAAGTCTTCTAGCCTCTCCATTTTGCCTCATTCTTCAGACTACATGTCAATTTCTTCAGAAAGACATACTGATCCTTAAGTATCATACTTGTCTGATAACATGTTTATATCAGCCACAGATGATAATTTCTTGAAGATTGGTGCTGTGTCTGCCTTATTGCCATTGTATTACAGCAATTAATGCACATCTGGCACAGAGTTCATATTTAATAATGAAAAGATGAATAAATACATGAGGGAACATTGTTTCTGTAGAGAAAGGATATTCTAATTTTCAAATAGTGGGCTAATAAAATAATTGCCAATGAAACATGGTTTATTTGTTTGTAGAGATAGTTTGGCTGTAGTTTTTACGATATACATATGTATAAGATTGAAACCTTTTCATAGTATTAGGTTTTAGATAAATTTGCTAAGTACATACAGGTTCTGGATGGATTAGTCATAGAAATTTTATAGGAATATTGAATAATATTTGATATGGTTGAACTGAGGTAGGATAACTCATGTGTGTGGCCTTCAATGGCAGCTTTCCAAAAAGCTCATTTACAATTTTTTATTTGTGAGTATTTGTTTATTCTTACAGGGTCCCCAAATAATCTGTTGAGGAAATAATCTGTTGAGGCAAAAAAACAATTGGCTGAACTTTGACTGAATTATCTTTTGGATGGGCTATACCTCCACCTCACCTGCAGAATTGAAAATGAGGGAAATCACCTGGCCCCCTGAGAGTTAAATTATGAAAGTAACAGATCAAAATAGGTATATGCAAAATTACCTTTTAAAGACAAAAAAGATTCTGCAGTAAACAGAACTTGAAAGAAACCTGATTGAATATATTAACACATCTAAACAAAGAATGTATTACTCTAAAGGGAAGGAAGTGGAGATTTAGGATTTCGTCAGCTGCATACATAGACAAAGGAAAGTCACAGAGGTAAATTGAGATCGGGGGTTGGGGGAAGGATGTGGAGATGGGTGGGATGTATGTACCACTCAGAGTAAAGGGAGCCAGAACTATTGAACTTAATGCATATTTTGTCCCACTGGTAAAATGGCCATTTTTTGTGAGATGAATGAAGCAATGCTGATTTTAGATTAATGCCATTTACTGTTTGATTTATTTATCTCCCCTTGTTCTGATTCTATGTTCACCAAACAATCTGCTGCTGATGATTTGGTGTCCTATGCAGGTCTGCTGAGCTTACAGACTTTAAGTATTTTGTGTCCTCAGACAGTGATTTCTCTTGAAAAATTAATAAAATTACTTCTGATTATGATGTGGCTTCTAATGTAACTTCATTTTAGGAACAAAATGAGCTGCTCATGCCAATGTGAACATTATAATCCAAGTCAATCTCTTTTTGTAAATCGATAAATCAGTATCCAGGGGTCTACTCAGAATATATGTTGTGGTCTCCTATATTTTTTAGCGAGTCCCTCACAGTCTGTTAAGTCCTAGGCAGTGGACTAGAAAGACTTTCTATGGCTTCAAAATAGAAGTCCAGAATCTAGATTATGGTTGCCTGTATAAGCCATTCTCAGATCCAACCAGACGTCCCCTGGAGTTTGCTATTTAATGATGTGTGGTTCCCAGATTCACAGCATTAGCATCCCTGGGAACTTGAAGAAACTCAGAACCTCAATCTCTTCCCCAGAATCACTGAATCAGTCTGCATTTTACCAGGGGTCCTCAGTATATCAGTGTGCATAATACAATTTAAGAAGTGCTGCTTTGAAGATAAGTCCACCTTTTTATCTCTCTATCTCTACAGGTTATTGGGAGACATTCCTTCAGGGGTATTTCCCACTCCACTTGTTTTGCTGAGAATGGCAAGACTGTGAAGTCACAGTAAAGAATAAAGTGTAAATGCTCTTTATTCAGGCCACTTCTTGTGGGATGAGGTAATGCCTCATTCTTAGCAAGCTTGCTTACTGGCTGCCATAAAACACTGGGTTCCTGAGCTCAGTATTCTTGTCTTTTAACAGGAGCTACGGCATGTGCCAGCATCCATGTAGGTCATCCATGTTGCTCCTGTGGGAATCTGGGGCTCAGGGAACAAATGCAAACATGCTGACTCTCTGGCTACTGTTTTTGCTGCAAGGAATACTGTCTGACCCAGGAGTCTTGTGTTTTCCACCAGCACCCATGGTACTGGGGCAAGCTAACATTAGCCTGTAAGCAGAGTAAAATCTCAGACACTTCAAAGTTGTTGACACAGACTTCTTAGGCCTTTTTTTAGCACAGTTGCAAAAAGCAAAGTGCTAAGAGAACTGAGTTCTTATCCAAGGTCTACCATTAACTAGTTACGGTTACTAGTTATGCCACAGAATAGCTATTACCTCTCCTCTCTGGAATGATTTCTTCATGAATAAAATAAGGGGAGGGGGGAGAGGGATAAAGTAGTTAATGAGAGTTTATAGATCATTAGTTCCTCAGGACAGGGTCCATGTCATAAGAATTCTTCATGATCAACCTTCCTAGTAAGAATCAGCCCATTTCTTTGAATGTGGTGATATCAATAAATACACGCTCTGTTTTGTACACAAAGACTTGAGAAAGGGTTTTTTCTTAGAAAACCCTATTAAGTTATTTTCCTTACCCACTCTAATTCTACATTAAGGTATGTGCCTATGTTCTATGTATGCATGGTGCCTTATTTGGTGAAGATAATTATTTTTCGTTGAACTCAAAATACATGAATTGTTTTGATCATCTCTGCTTCAGCTGAACGTTGATAATTTTCTGGTCCCTATTCGTTTGGGGGTATTTTGGAATAAGGACCTCTTTTGAAAAACAACTATTTGTTCAACATATAATATGAAATTCTTCTGAGACTAAACCCACAGATATGGTGATCTTCAAGGAATAGACAGCAATAGGAGACTTTAGAAGGCTAATGTGTGTTGCCTGAGTTATGCCACTTTCAGAATCCTGTATTCAGCATAGTGCTAGCTGGTCTATAGAGATGGAAGGGAATGCACCTCTGCTAAAGGGGGAAGTTAGTTGTACCCTACAATCTAAATTGATGGAGAGTCTGGTAACTTATATCTTGCAACACTGCAAAAGCCAATTGCTTCTATCTCCAATTAAAACTGTAAAGAAGTAGTCGCAAAGCATCAGCCTTAACATGAAAGAAGACTAGTGCTCTGTCATGGGAAGTCCGCGAGCTTTGAGGGGACAGACAAGACAAAAGGTATTGCCTTTCCAACCAAACCCACCATTTCAGATCTCTTTAATGTAGCTGCTGTTTGACTGAGAGAGAACAAAGATCATAGTAAGTAAAAGATGGAAGCCATCAGCATTCTAAACTCTTTCTATGAGAAACATTATTCTAAGGTTGCTAACCGATAAAATTAACTAGGGTGGAAGCCTATTCATTTCTTTTTTTTTTTTTTTTTTTTTTTTTTTTTTTGCGGTACGCGGGCCTCTCACCGCTGCGGAGACCGTTGCGTAGCACAGGCTCCGGACGCGCAGGCCCAGAGGCCGTAGCTCATTGGCCCAGCCGCTCCGCGGCATGCAGGATCCTCCCGGACCGGGGCACAAACCCACGTCCCCTGCATCGGTAGGCGGACCCCCAACCACTGTGCCACCAGGGAAGCCCCAGAAGCCTACTCGTTTTTTGAGCTTATTGTTTTGTCAAAGAAACCACAAACCTGGTCTACTATTGTAGTTGTTAACCATTAAAGAGACTTCTCTATTCCTAATCTACATCAGCACAAAATAGGCCACACAGGCTATTCAGCCCCCAATGCTTTCTTCAGGTGTAGTCATGCAGCCTAGTGTCCAAGAAAGAATTTCCAAAAGGAAAGAGACAAGGGCCACAGAGAACAAGGGACTTGGGAGTTCTTCCCAGAACAAGAATGCGTAGCTGCCTAGTGATCTATCTGAGGAACATACAATACTGCCAGAAAAAGGAGTCTGGATTCTTCAAACTGGCAGGATCTGATCATTGCCATCGATAAGTGGCTACTGTGGGTTTCCCCTTCTCCCCGTCTCAGAATGAGAGTGCTATCACAGAGTTCTGGTTTATATGACACCATAGTATATTGGGCTTGTGTGTAGCAGAAAACATTTGTTTTAATCTCAAGGTGAGCTGACCAGGCCACACCACATTCAGGCTGACAGAGGAGACTGGGCATCACCCAGATATCCTGGACCTCAGCTAGAGTCAACATATGATGGAAGACTATGGTCTTCTACCTTTGACAGGAGTGGATATGTTCTATATGTAGGAGGAAGGGCATGCCTGGATATTTGGTTCACAAAGAGATCAACTGTGGTAAAGACAGCTAGTTGTCCCTCAATATCCACAGTATCCTTTAACTATAAGAAAATAACCACAGTTTTTGGCAGAGCATTCACCTGTCGCTAACAAGAACAGTATGCTAAGTGAAATAAGCAGGTAGAAAGAAAACAAAATGACACGATCTCACCTATATGTGGAATTCTAAAACGTCAAATACACAGAAGCAGAGATCAGAATGGTGGTTACCAGGAGTGGGGAGGTGGGGGAAATAGGGAGATGCTGGTCAAAGGGTACAAAGTTGCAGCTATGTAAGGTGAATGTCTAGAGATCTACTGTACAGCATGCTTACTGTAGTTAATAATCTCATGTTGAATACTGGAAATTTACTATGACAGTAGATTTCAGGGTCTCTCCTCCCACACCCAAAACATGGTAACTATGTGAGAAAAAGATATAATCATTAGATTGACTGTAGGAATCATTTCACTATATATACAAAATCACCATGTTGTATACCTTAAATATATATTTTTTATTAAAAGTGTAAAAATATAAACACTTTTACATGCAAAAAAAGTGTAAGTAGTATGTACAGATTTGTGGAAGTATTTGTAAAAGAAAAGAGGGAGCCCTTCTCCTTTCCTTTATTTTTCCTACAGCCTGAAGTACAGACATGATGCTGTGAACTGCAGGGGACACCTCTGACCACCGAATAACTTGGGCATGGGTGCTATGAAGAGGAACAAAATCACACAAGGAGGCTATGTCCTGGATATTAGGATGCCATTCTAGTCCTGGATTGTCTATTGCAGGCTTCCATGTGAAAGAGAAAGAAAACCATTTTTTTTAAGTCATTATTTTGGATTTTGTCACTTACAACTGTTCTTAATCTTAGCTAGCACAGATGCTTTAGAAAAATTATCTAGCAAGTTACTTACAGATTTAAAAAATTTGTGTTTGCTGTTTACAAGTCTCACAGGATTTTAATAGTAATGAACAAAAAATGATAAGTTAGTTTTTGAAATACTGCCCTTCTGATGGAAGGTCTCTAAGCACTTTGGTTCAACAGAATTTTAGGGTAAAGTAGAATGTAGATAAAATAATTTGCTTTTGTTTCTAGACCTTTGTTTTAAACATTGCATTTTCAAAGGTCATTTTAAATAACAAGTGTCAGAATTTTATTGCTTTAAAGGAACACCAATGAAGAAGCCTATGGCATGGCTGCAACCATCGCTAAGCTATCACCAATGCTGGAGGAACAACCAAGCTCCTTTGAAGTGACAAACATAAACAAGTACTTAAATGACTGTGTGCCTGTTGGTCTTTTAGAATGGGTAGGTTATAAACAATACACATACTGCTGGTCATGAAGAAATGAAATCAGTAATAGGTGATTTTTAATATAGCTTTATACACACACACAAACACACAAGCATTGTTAAAAGAATAATTTCCATACATTTTAATAAGTTCCATTTTTTTTTTTGCTTTCCATCTAGGCAGTAATTAGCCCAATTTCCAACCTGAAATTTTTCTCTGTCTAAGCTTTTCACTTTGCTGCACTTTCATCTATCAATAACAACAGTAACAACAACAATATAATGTAGCATTTTTCAAAATTGTTAAAAGTTAGGCCCATCTCACATTGAATTCAGCTATTGTAAATCTCAAAAGATAATAAAGTTGTCCTTTGTATTTGAAGATAATGATTCTGAATCACCATCAGCAGAATACTTGCTTGGAGCTTTTTTTTTTTTTTCCCCAGTGCTTTGATACTCACCCTCTCAAAGCCATGATTATCTTGTCTAGCTATAGCTCTGCATTACATTTTGCCTTTCCTCATTCTCTAAGGGAGCCTAGATACTAAGTCTGATCTCACACCAGCCACACTGAACAGAAGAATGCTATACTTCTGTCCTAACACTTCTCTTTCTCCATACCTTTACCCTCCAGCCATTAAGAGAGTGTGGTATACATAGGCATTTATATTTACTTGCTGATTAATAGTGAGGCTGGATTTATGCTAAACTATCTCAACTCTCACCCGGTTCCTACCATAACCAATTGCAAGATGGTAAACTGGGACTAGAGATATAGGTTATTAAAAACTAAAGTAAAACAAACAAAACACATAAAAAAACAAAGGCAGATTCTCCTAGAGAGCATAACTCTTCTTTGGTGTGGGACTGGGGAAAGTACAGACTATGCCAGATATTTCATTGGATAGAACAGACTGTCACTTAATTGGTAAAACTATCTTTATGGGCTGTTTTTCAGGACATGGAAATAACTTTTAGTGTTTACCTATCAGCTGTTACCATGATATTACTAGTCAAGTGATTCTATAATAAGAAGATAAGGTGTTATAAACATATATAGGCAAGTTCTCTGTGGGTTACTTCAGGGCTGAGAGTATTTAACTTTAATGCATTATTCAGTGATAAAGATTTTGCTCCAAAGTACCTTTGGAGAGCTTTTTTGCAACATCCTGTATAATTGGAAGGAAAAAGAGATTAGACTGAACAATTATAGTATGCATTATTGAACAGATTAACTGTGCTAGAAAAAAAAGTTAGGGAAGGATATATTAGAAAAAGGTTAAACACCTCATTAAATGGTTAAGTACTAATTATTTTACTATTTGATCAGCATAATAGATCAACGGAGTGAAGTAATTGCTCTTCCTTTAAGTAAAATTGGTACAAATATGTATGATTTTCTAGAAACATATGAGGAGGTGCTAAATAAGTAGTGTATGTATCTGAAGAGTGCCAATAGTGGCAGAGGGATTAATGCTCAGACCAAAAGTTGTCTTTATCTTAGCAACTGAGGTTGTTTCACATACATTGTGAGACATCTTAAGAACCAAAGTATCACTATAATCCGGTAATAAGTATTTGTCTTTTTTGTCACTCACATTTTAAAAGCTATCAGTAGTATATGGAAAAAAAAAGGTTTTGGCCAATGACACTTCTGTAACAGGCTAAAGAAGGTAGCATTTGCTTACAAGGCCATTCACAAGCTAGCATCTGTCTTTCTTTCCATCCTCATGTCTGTCTACTTTTCCTTTAATTGTCCTCTGTGCTCCAGCCATATGGGATTTCTTTTATTCATTCATTTTTGTCATTCTCTCACTTACCTCTAGAAATTGACCACATTCTGTGATAGCTGCTTTTGTCCCCAGCTTCCCCTTCAAAAATAGCAGTCTTCAAAAGGTTAGGAATCAATAGGAGTCTTATTAGCTCACCTCTGTATTCCCAACACAGCATGGGACTAGGCATTTAGATGGTCAATAGATTGATAAGTGATAAATACTAAAGTTTTAAAATTATGGCATTACTGGTTAATCTTATGTCCCAAAGTATGCAGCCTACAAACTACAGTCTTCTTGCTTTAAACAGGTAACAATGAGAAAACAAAACAATTTTAAGACTTTTTTGGGGTGGGGTGTGCTGATATGGAAGGGAACTGATTCCACCCACTTCAAAGCCATTTAAAATATGTATTCCTCCTCCCCTGACTCTGGCCACATTGGTGGAGAGATACAGAGAGATAACTTTGGATCTGGAACCTACTGTGATGTTAATACAAGACACTGAAAACTTTTTATGACTAGGTAATATATTTTTCTCTCTGGCTTCAGACAATTAAAACTTTACAAGATAAGTATTTCCTGAGAACTCACAACTTTAGATTAAAACGTTGCTTAAAAACTAGTGTGGGGTGAGAATGAGGCATAGTGACAGAGTCAGTTTTAAGGGGAAATGTATTATGTTGCAGCAAATGTAAATGAGAAATGCTACATGTGTGGATACAGATACACATGAGCTTATCATAGAAACAGAATAAAATCCCATTGTATCAGGGTCATTATATGGATTTAGAGATACTGAATCAAGTCATCCCCATGAGACAGTAAAGTTAAGGAAATTATAGATACAATGAGGGTGATTGAAGTTATATAAGAGGGAAAGGAAAGACAACTAATGTATGAATCCCTACCACAGACCAAGTGCTTTGCATATATCTTGTTTAACATAAGATACAGTTGTCCCTTGGTATCTGTGGGGGATTGGATTCAGGACTCCCCACGATACCAAAATCCACAGATGCTCCAGTCCCTTATATAAAATAGTGCAGTACTTGCATATAACCTACACACATCCTCATGTATACTTTAAATCATCTCTAGATTACTTATAATACCAAATACAATGTAAATGCTATGTAAAGTATTATTGGTCGCATGATAAATTCAAGGTTTGCTTTTTTGGAATTTTCTGGAATTTAAAAAATAACATGAATTTTTGATTCATGGTTGGTTGAATCCGTGGATATAGAACCCATAGATATGGATGGCTGATAGTACTTCCACCTTCTTGTGAGCAAGGTATTACTGACTTCATTTCACAAGGATAAATTGAAGATAAGAGAGCTTATGTAATTTGCCTAGACTCATGCCATTTGCACATGGAGAAGCCAAATTTTCCTTTATATTTACTCAGGTATAGTGGCATGCTGAAACTGGCTTGTACCAGGTCATGAAAGCCAATTGTTAAATTTGAAGGAATTTTGCAAGCAGTTTTTTAAACATGGCCATTGTTTAAATTATATTAAAAACAGATGTAATAACTACTCAACTACATTTTTATTATTATCTATGATCTTCAGTTGTTTTCCATTATGTCTCTATTGTAAAATTATTATATAATGGTGTCATACTGTGCATATTTTCCCAACTTTCTGTTCAGTAACATCACTTGGTAGCTTAAAATCTTCCATAATGAGAATATTGACACCATGGAAATTGGCAAGTGCTCCAAATTAGGGGTTGATTTATTTATTTTTGTTGTTGTTGATTGTCTAGACTTAAGAAAATGATGGAGAAATGTTAATGGAGATTAAACATAAAAATATATTGTGTCTAGCCATTACATTGTGGATAGTGCAAAAAAATTGAGAATTTTCTTTCAGGAGTCCAAAATTATTATCTGTTTCAGGAAAAATTTACTTTCATCTTACTCTTTATCATAAATATAAATACCAACCCATCTTCATGTCAGAATAATACTTAGAGTGGGGATACAACTCCATTTGTCAAATCATGGTTAAATTGCAACCATAGGTCGGCTACAGTTAAAAGATTTTGGCAAAAATCAATAACAGCATTCTATGAGAAGAAATTGGTTATATGGAATTTATGATAAAGTGTATTCTATATTTTATTATTATTTGTAAATTTTGTGACACATATTCTTTTCAGTTACCAACACACCACTAAATATATAAATAGTGAAGCCACAAAAGTATTATTTAATAAGGCTAAATAGAAATATGGGGAAGTTTTTGCAAGGTGAAAAATTGAATCTATTGTATTATTATAAATATGTAAAATAAATACATAAAGACAGTAAGGTTTATGTGAAACTAAAAGGAGTTTTGTGAGTAGGGGAGATGATATATGATTAGTATACAGTACAGAGAGGTAAACATGAGAAATAAAAATACATAACAAAAGTCTGTTATGCCTAGAAGAGTAACTGTAATGTTTCTTAATTATAATCTTATAAAATATTTCAGAAAGGAAAGATGGAGGTGTTGTCACAGCATACAATCTTATGAAGAAGGTTCATTTGCTTCCATCGCAGTAAACATGTTTGTTTTTTAATTTTTACTTCTAAAATTGTAAAACATAATAGAATATTATATTGCCTTACTTTTCCTCATTAATTTCCATTTCCCTTAAATTTTAGTACACATACTGATGAGTTTAGTACACAAACTCATCTTTTTAAAGTCAGTAGAGATTCTCTGGGAGAAGCAAAGTTTTCTCAAATCAAAACCATCATAAAAACAAATAAAATATCCTTTGGGCAGCCCATTCTGTAACTAACAATATATTTTTTAAAGTACACCTGCCTTTTCCCAGGAACATATGAGAAAATCTTCCTGCAAATTTCAAGCACAACCAAGTTGCCTCCCAAATTGGCCATTTGCACTCCAGGGCTAGAGCTGAAAGTGTAGAGGATTGCCTAATTCGATTGCAGGCAGAATCGATGCAAGTGTGAGTGCTGCCCTGGTCAAAGGTTGGCCCTTAGGCTGCAACTTAAATCAATTGGGGGTAAGCTAAGTTTGATTACATTTTCAGTGATGAAGCTTTCAAAAGCAATTTTGAGCTTGTCTATTCAGAGGCTGTTTGGTTCTATCTCGAACCTATATTCCTGGTTAGAGAAGCATCTATCTACCTATCTGTTTTGGAGATGATTAAGTCCCAGAGTTGAGGAACAATGAGAGAAAGGAAGAGAAAAAAAAACAACAAAAAAAAGAGGGAATGATCCAGAAAGCAAAAAATAAACAGCAGATGAGAGCCTATCACTAATAATATGTGAGTCATTATTTTATTTTATCTTTTTAAAAATTTATATAAGACTAAGAGGGAGAAAGAATCAGGGAGCATGCTAACAAGAAAAAAGTAATATACGGAAGATTATTATGATAATGATAGGTGGCAGTCTAAGAATACTCTGGCTTATGAGACTCATTCTTTCAGGTGCTGCTGGCAGGAGGGATGTGGGGGAAATACAGTGGTTTGAAGTATGAAGCAAAATGGGTGTAAGAAAGGATGGCAAATATGGACTCCAACAGGCAATGTGCTAGCGTGAGAGAAATGAACCCTTTCAATTTACTTTTTCCAGTACAGTCACGCCTGCAGTTGTTGTGCATCCATAGCTTATGCAAGTCTTCCTAAAAATGTGTTTCCTCAGTTAAATAGTTTGATTATAGATCTTATCTACGTTTGGGTAAGCATGTTATTATACCATAAACTACAGTGCTCCCAAGAAGTTATGATATTTTTTTTCAGAAAGTATAAATTTCCCCGCAGGTATGCAGGTATGACCACTCATTCTTAAAACATAGGCTATTATCCTGCCAGTTTTAGGAAAATATGTTGCTACATTGTGCTTACGAAGTAGTTTAGAGAACTTGCGATTCCTTCTGAGTGGACTGAGTGGTGACCCTAATAGTTCTTTGACAAGAATTATGATCTGCCTTACTAATGAGGCTGCTTCACATATGCACTAACTAGATTGATTTAAAAAATCAAAGAAAGGAAACTGAAGAGCATGCGATTATCTAATACCACACTTTAGAACTGGGTAACTCAAGTTACATTTTTGCCTTAAAACTATCGAAAGAGAAAGCTTTTTTTTTTTTTTTAAAGGATAAAGTTGGAAAAATCCTACCTATTGAAAATGTCTGTCCATGTCATAGATGATATAACATTTACATACCAGAAAGTCTTGCTTGCTTTATTCAAATCTTACTTAAATATATACTGGGCAGGCACCTAATTTTTGTCTCAGGAGAGAAATCCCAATTGAATTATATTTATAAGGAAGGAAATCTAGCCCATGCTGGATAGACACATTCAATGAGGACATGTGATTTTCAGTCCCTTTCAAAGCAGTTTTATGGCTATTAAGACAGAATTTACAGTGCTTTAGAGAAAGGGTGGTCCACTGAAATATCATTGCTTTCACAATTAATTCTTCCCCTTTTTTCTGTTATCTGGAACACCAAAACAGACAAAAAAAAAAAAAAGCTAATTTCACTTTTCTTTTTGGTGATTTTAATTATGTTTCACATTGCCTGAGGAGAAATGGTAAGTTTAATAATAATAGCACTAGGCACTTCATAATTATCATTTTTTTCACACATAACCATGTATCTTATATTAGGGGTCACATTTAAATTTTTCAGAAA
Organism: Orcinus orca; assembly: GCF_937001465.1. NCBI lineage: Eukaryota > Metazoa > Chordata > Mammalia > Artiodactyla > Delphinidae > Orcinus > Orcinus orca. The sequence continues at coordinate 151,011,635 of NC_064559.1, read as the reverse complement.
AAGAAATCACAGTGCAGAAGTGGAGGCGGGAGAGCAGCTCAGACAGCTACCATGTAATGTGCTCAAACCATTAGATCAGACTTTAAATCTAGGCACAGCTTCAGGGAAAAGAGTGCATGCTGGGTAAATATTCTCTAAGATACTTCTTAGAAGTAATAGGAGGGGAATCTCTCACAGGACCTCCAGTACGCTCTGTCAGAGAAAAGACTAGGGAAGTAGCTGCAGAAGGTAGAGGCTGCTAATATGTTTTCTTTAGGCTGGAAATGTTGGAATGTTCTCATTTTTACAAAGTCTTAATAGCAACAACTCCCATATATATAGCGTCACATTTTGGCCTAAGTTGTTATAGTGTTAGAGCTTTGTGAAATAAAATAGCAAGCAAGGAGGTCTATTCTAGTGCCTTTTCACAGGTTATTGGCCAACAGAATTGAAACTGTGAACATAAAGGAAATTTCCCTGGAGAGTAAAATTATTTGTAGAGATGACAAAATGATTAGGCCAGCAGTGGAAACTCACCAAAGAGAAAAACACATTAAAATACAATTTTTTCTGTCAATAAAAAAATAATTAGGAGTTCAATGACAAAAAATGTACAGAAGGGAAAAATATTGTCAGTATTTCTACTTTGTTAAGAAGTAAGTGTAACTGTTTTTAATAACAATCCATACATAAATACTACTTTTAAAAAACATATATAGATTTCTTAGAATCTTAAAGATTACAGATGAAAGAAAACTTGGAGATTAGATATTCTATTCTCCTCATTTTATAAATGAGGAAACTGAGTCCAGTGAGTTAAGTGCTTTGCTTAAGAACCCGTCCAAGTAAGGGTCAGAAACTAAATTGTCTGACTCTCAGGCTAGAGCTCCTAATAAAATTTTGTGGTTAAATTTGAAACATCTTTTGATCTTTTTGGTACCAAACTTCCACAAGCCTGATACATTTCAAGTCTGATCACTGACAACGGCAAATACCAAATCTCCCTTCTCCCTTTGGCATTTACTGACCCTTGTCAGCTGTATGAATGTATATGCCATCTCAGCAGCTTGAGGATGCAGCTGTCAAATTGCCTCTTAACCTGAGAGAAACACATCAGTAGAGTAATTAATTTTGTACAACCCTCTCTATCAACCTGACCACTTTTTTTTTCATCATTACAAGTGAATACTTATGTGCATGGCTGATTTAATTAATAATTCTAATAAAAAAGACAATATCACAGCAATATATATAAGTGCATTAATAAAGGAATCAAGAACTAGTCTGTTCTCTGATATCTAGTGAGATCAAGTTACAGTTATTGAGGTTATATAGCTCCAAGCCTCTATTGGTTTACTCTTCAACATTTGGATTATATGTAACAGAGAGGACAGAAAAGCAAACTAACATTAGTGAGCACTTTCTCTGGATTAGGTGCTTTATACAACATTTTACATATCCTATCCCAATTAATCATCACAACAACCCTATAAGAATAAGTTATTTACCCTATTTTGTAGGTGAGACAACTGAGGTTTAAAGATTGGGTTTGAGAGAACTGTCTAACATCTTGCACGCAGGATTGTGGTTTCAATTCAGATCTGTTTGATTCCAAAGCTTTTGGTGGTTGGCCTAGAGAGTGGAAAGAACACTGGAATGAGAGCAGGAAAACTAAGTTCTAGCTCTAGATCTGCTGTGCAACGTACAACTTTGGGTTCTCAATCACCTTCTTTGGGCCTCAGTCCCCCTCACCTACAAAGTAAAAGGATAGATCTAGCCTGGAAGATTTCAAACCTAATTTTCTGGACAGGCCTCCGGGTCACTACGCATTGTGATATAAAGGGAAAAGACGGGATTTTCCAGATTTACCTCCAAATCAACCAAATGAACTCAAATTTTATCTTTGTTTTATATTAAGGGTTTGCATAAGGTTTTATTTGTGGAAACAAAAGAACGCATTGCTTTAAAAAGTTTGAAAAAATTTGACTAGGTAATATCTGAGACCTACTCTAGCTCCAGAGTTCTGCCATTTGACACGGATAACAAAAGCTCTGTCAGCATCTGTTTTTGGTTCTCACTAGCAGCAATTTGATGAACTGGAACACCACAGGTTTTAACAGTTATTCTAACTGCTTCAACTGTTTAGCAGATTTTGGTCTTGTCCAAAATGTCCATGAGACATTGGTACATGCCAAAAGGTCTTTGATATTTAGTCCTGTCCAATACCATTTGGAAAGGACCAAATACACTTATGGACGTTTTGAATAGGACCAAATTTTAAGGACCTTTTAGTGTAGACCAATTTTCTTGTAGATGTTTTGTACAGCACCAAATATCCTTTAAGGCTTCAAACTGTTGGATATCATCTCTTAAGTATGGCAATGAATGACCATTTTGTGTCTAGCTTCTTGAGAATACACATAGGATCTAGGTATGAGGTCAGGGAGCAAAAATTCTCCTCTGGCTGTACTCATAACTCCATTTCAGCAAATTTGTATACATCCACTATTTGTGTGATGATTATGACTGTGCATGTATATTTCAGTTTAGTAGAGTGCCATTTAGATAGGCCGATTTAGCTATATCAAAATCTACCTGTATCTGCAAACCTAATTTTTGTCAAATATTTATTGCTAGAGCATCCAAGAGAGGGTTTCCATTAACATCATAAAGCTGTGAGGATAAAGCAAGTTGGCTCACATAGCATGCTGTCTTTAATAATCAACGAGTCTAAATTTATTGCTGCCTCTTTCAACCAAAATGAAAACCCTATCTCTTTTAAGTTGCAGGAGGGGAGATCAATTTCAATCTAAAATATGAATCATTCAAATTCATGGTATCACCTTTCACATGAAATCAAGGTTCATTATAATAGGCAAAAGTAACAGAGAGCTCATACAGTTGCTTAGTGGCATGTGGGGACATTTGAAGCAAGCAGAGAGCTGAAATATTACTTGCAAGGGCACAGCTGGTTCCATATTCAACAAATCAGTCAAAAAATAAAGTTTGCCTGCATCAGTCAGATCTAAACAGGGAAAAACTGTTATGCTACACACATTCTTTCTCCAATAGTCCTTCTCATTTTCTCTTTGGATAAGAGCTACTGACTTTTTTTTTTTTTTAATCTCAAAGAGGAGGTGTCCATCAAATTAAATAGACTGGGAAGAAATATTCTCTAAAATGAGAAGAGATTTTCCAGAAAGTTAAATAGCCCTTGATTGTATAAAGCATTTAAAATTGGAACTTCATTATTGTCTCCACAGCGTTACTAAGAGAGGGAAAAGACAAAGTTTGGGTGAGTCCTTTGAATATTTTATGTGTAATATTTCTGAGGTAAATAAATACTTTGTTATTTGAATAAATGCAGATTCATGCATATGTGTGCACACACACACCCCACGCTCACAAGAAAAGGAGATAAGTCCCTGTAGCATCATTAGGACCTATGTTCTAGCAAAATATTTGACACCACCTTTAGGAAACATATTAAAGAGTGGTTTGGCAACCATGCGTTGTAGCAATATTATTGTTACCTATTTGAGACTGTAAGAAAAGGTTTTGTTAATATTAAACCTTGAGTTGTTCTAAATACTTTCACATATTAGGTCTCATGAGAAGACTGTATTAAACCAAAGCTATATAAATGTTAAGTGTATTGTTTATATAGAGTTCTAAGATTTCTTCCTTCTTAAGTAATTATCTTTCCTTATTTCTCTTTAGATTGAGCCTTATAATATGTGTCCTATAATGAGAAAGTAGGAAACAAAGCATATACATGTTTTACTTATGAAAATGACTTTTACTGGTTACTAAATTACTGATCAAATGATGATGCACATTTGATGAACTGGACCCATAGATGGCAGGATGGGACTATTCAGTTCACATTCTTTAAGGAGAAGACTTAGAGGAATCATCTCTTTCAGTTGCTCACGTTCAGGAAGCAAAAAACACGATTGAAAAATAATAATAAAATCCCCAATAATTCTGAATCCCAAATTTTTTACTTAATAAGGAATTTTGCTATGAATAGTTGACACGCTGTCATCCATTATTAAGTTTGTTAAAGCATTGATCCCTGAGGCTGATCTACAGTGATCTGCAGAATATTTTCTCTTTCTCTCTCCCTCTCTCTCTCTGTCTCTGTCTCTTTCTCTACCTCTCTCTCACAAAGAGACTTTTTATAACGCAGACATACTTCAGAAATTTCTGGACACGTAATCTAGAGGATGAGGGATTCATTGTATACTAGCTCTCCTATAGTTTTTTCCATAAATTTTGCTTTCCCCTTACTTGAAAAAGTATATACTCTCTACCTGAAGTAATTCTATTGATGAAATTACTGACATCTCTGCTTAGAATGACAGCTCCTCTTACAATTACAGTCTAAAGTCTATAGGTCACAGAAGGCAAAAGAATTTAAGGTGACTTCATATTAAATCAAAGCCATCTCTTGCTTCTCTGGGACCCGAGAAAGATGTGAGAAAAGAGGCTAAGAAACTAGAATGAGGGAGGCTTGCAAAAAAGCAAAAGCATGCGAAGTATTGTTCACCAAAGACTACAGTGCTGCATCTTTGCAGGTCAGGGAGTTGTTGATATACACCTGACCGTTAGGCCTATTCATCAGAAAAGAAGCCCACGTCAGGCCAGCTGATGAGGCATCAAGGCAGATCATCAGTCTGTGTTCTTCCTTTCAGAGCCTAACCTATAGAAAGAGTATCTAGTACACATGTCTCTATTTCTTCATCAACTTGTTAAATTGAATCTACTTATTTAAATTTAATCTGGCTTCTACTCCCAGTTTTCTATAGAAACTGTTTTGGTAAAGATCACCAGTAGCTGCCAATTGTCAGAGACAGTGGCTGATTTTCAGACTTTCTCTGGCCCGATGTAGCATCAGACACTGCTGACCCTCTCTCTTGCGGACAGGTCTACTCCCATGGCTTCCGTGGCACTGTCCTCCTCTGGCATCTCCATCCACCCCGAATCCACATGCTTCTACAGGATGCTTCTCTTTCTCTCCTCACTCCTCAATGCTGATTTTACTTGGATTTCAGTCTTTGCTCATCTTTTCACTCCACGTGGCCTTCAAGAGAAATCTTATTTACTCTCAGAGTGGAAACTACCACGTCCATGCTGAGAGCTTCCAGATCATATCTCCATTCTGGACTTTATAAAGTGCAGCTACCTATTGGACATTGCCTCCAACTGAGTATGTCTAAAGTTAAAAACATTTCTCTTTTTCAGTCTCCACCTTCTCCCCAAATATAAAATGGCTAATCCTCCTGTTATGTTCTAGCTTGGTTAATGTCACCCAAACTAAACTTTGGAAGTTATCTAAATTCCCACAATTTCCTTCCCATTCTCTTCAGATTTGGTCATTAACTGTCCTAATTATCTCTCTCATCTCTGTTACTCTTTTTGTGCAGTTAGCCCTCCACATTGCCTAAGAAAGTGTTTCAGAAACTAAATCAGTTTATGTCCTTCCTTTATTAAAATGCTTCACTGGCTCTCCAAAACCAGAAGGATAAAGTCCAAACTCATCTGCAGTCCTTTCTGTCCTAAGTCCCCCAACTTGTCCAGTCTCATCTGTTAACATTCTCTTCTCCCACCTTTTACTCTAATCATATTAAAATACTACCATGTCTTCAAATGTATCAGATTGCTTCATACTGCCGTGTCTTTACATAAGCTGTTCCATACAGGAGTATTTTTCTCTCTCCCATTCCCACACCAGGCTCAACCCAATCACATCCTTATTTCAAGGGTCTCCTGAGTCATTAAGACTGAGTATATCATTCTTTCATCTGTGTCACTACATTGTGCTCATGATTGTTGTTGAATGTACTCTGCAAAGTTCTGCCTTTGAAAATAAGACAATGATGGCTAAAATAATATTTTGAGTTTTAGCTTAGTTATAATTCATATGGTGATATACCTACTCTAGATGACAGTCATTTCATGGCCCTCAAACTGGATTAAGAGGCTCTTCTCTGCCCTTGTATGCTACTGTTGACTATACTGCGTTACAGTTATCTGTTTCTTGTACCTCTCCGCTCATTCACTTGAGAACTCTTTGAGGAAGTTCCCTTTCTATGAATACTTTTCTTTCCAACATCTAGCACAGTGCTTTGTACATTGTAGGCAGTCAATATATATATTTGACGAATGAATATTGCTATTGAATAAACGATCAGAGCCTCATAGAACAATCGTTTTACTTCTGCCTTTACTCTTTAAATCTCCTAGATGTCTGAACCTCTATGCTGTGAACATCATATTTAACCTGGAATTAGTGCCATAAAGTCTGGTTCATGCACTGAGCAAGGGATGAGGTTAAGTTATGAGCTAGAGTTGGGACATTATATCAAATTTGCATGCCTTCTCCCTGGCTTGCCAATGACAACTTACTTTCTAAACCCTCAGTAAAGTACTGGACAGTCAGTCATCAAATAAGTTCAGCCATCTATATATAGTTTTTGAAAACAATTGAACTGAGTGTTCTTTGGGGATGTGATATAATAACAATGACTAGCATTTATTCAATGCTTACTTTGATCCAGGCTAAGTGTTAAGTGCTTTACATGCATCCTCCCATTTAATTTTTATCCTGTAGGTGGGAGCTATTATTGCTCTCATTTTATAAGTGAAGTAACTGAAGCTTTGGCATTTAGGTAACTTATTCAAAATCTCACAACTATATGCGGTAGAACTGTGGTTCACATTATGACCTGCTTGTCTCCCTTTATGTGAAACACACACACACACACACACATTTATACACCAAAAAGTGCTACATTCCTTTTTGGATGGTCTTAGTTATGGCAGGACTCTAAACTACAACTTCTTGCCTTTTGCTTTCTTGTTGATCTGGAAAATGTAGGTTATTACAAATCAGGAGTAGATTGTAACAGAGTCAGGATTTATTCTAAACAGTTATAGATGGGGACCTGATTCTCAGTGGATAACACTCAATAGAGTGTTTGTTATGTATAAGCACTATACTAGGAGATTCACATTTATGATTACCTTCTCTTTGAGCATATTAACTATTCATGGATACAAATCATGAAAATATGATTTTTTTTTTACTCATGGTATGTTCCACATATCATCATGGACACATGTGGCAGACTCTTTGGAGCCTAACTCTTTTCTCCTAGATTAGAAGATGGGCGACTTAGTTTTACACACTCCCTTGACTATAGGAAGGGCTGATAGTCAATAAAAGATTTTTTAAAATTCTTTAGCAGGCCATAGGTTAATATTAGATCAGCTTAGGACTGGCCACTAGTTTTGGATCAGTTTAGAGGTTGAAGACCTTCTCATCCACAGACCTTGTGAATATACGACAGGAATTCTTATTAAGGGACACATTGCTCTCTCCAGCTAGTTTCATAAGAACTTTAAGAAAGCTGAAGATTTCAATGAAGACTTACAATGCCTGTGTTGGATAACTGTACCATTCCAAGGAGTTTTAAAATCCCATAAAAATGTGTGTTTAAATGTCTCTGAGTCTCATTTTTAATAATTTTTCAGTCAAACATTAACCCCATTCATCTTTCATATTACTTAAATTTTATATCTGGTGGATGTTGTTTATTTCTAAACATTTATTTAAGTAAAGTTTTTATCTATTGAAGAATAGCACCCTAAATTATTTAAGTTCATAAAAACCCTAAGAAGGGCAAGCATGTTACATGTAGAGGTATATCTTTCCAAAATACGTTGCAAATGATAAAATTTATCTCCATTGATGGTTTTGTTTATCATAGTGGGAGACAGTGAAACATAGAAGTTAAATGCTGAGGCCCTGAACCCAGACTGTCAGGATTCAGATTTTTGCTTTGTTACTTATGAACCATTTGACTTTGGTCAAGCTTTTAACTCTCTTCGTCTTGTTTTCCTCATCTGTAAGAAGGGAATTACAGAATTTACCTTTTTGGATTGTGTGAGTATTAAAGGAACAAATCCATATGAAGAGATTAGAATAGGATCTATTGTATAGTAAGCTCACAACAAGTGTTGTCATCACTGTGATATTGCCTTGTATAGCTAGAGATTATAATACACATTCTACAGCTAAAACTCAGTTCATTCATTCATTTATTCATGATACATTCCATCACTTATTCAATGTTTAACTAATTCACTTATTCACTAAAGATTTGCTAATTGTCTATTAAATAGCAGACACTGTGCATAGCGATATGGGAGATAAAATGATTAATCAGATATTGATACTGTCTTCTCAACAAATATAATTTGGTGGAGAGATAAAAACTATACAAAAGTAATTACTGTAAAAAATAGAAATGCTTAGTGCAATAAGAGTTTCCGGTGAGGTCATACAAGAGTTTTTAATACACAGATATTTCTTCAAACTTCAGGGCTGTGTTCAAAATTACAGACAAGATTTGCATGTCTTTCTTAACGAATTAATCAAATTGCACTAGTAATTCTTAGCACTTCTACCTACAGAAAGCCAGTGGCAAAGGAAGACAATTAGAGTCCATTCTGAAGATACCACATTTAGGAGCCTTTTCAGCAGTGCATTATATCCAGAGGACTGCACTAAGGTTGCCAGGGTAAAGCAAACAGATCAGTGATAATTGTTCCTAATTCGTCACAGTCATTAATGCTTCGGTTTTGAAAATCAGAGTGTGATTTAGAAATTTAAATAGCAAAAGTTAATGTGTTATTAAGCCTTAAATTTGTCTTTATTTTGTTTAATTCATTTACTCCTTCAGGCTCTTAATATTTAAAACATTTAAAATATTAATAACATACCAAAAGAAGTATCAATATTTACATTAAATTGGAATTCATATTGCTCTATAATATTTTCAATGATATTATTCATAATTACACAAAATAAATAATCCTCATGGAAGAAACTTAAGCAAGTATATTATACTTTGGCTATTGCACAGCAAGCAATGCTTTTCTTTCAGAGTGCGGGATACTAAGAAATACTTCGTAATATTAAGCTGGAATAATAAATGATGTGATGTTTTAAAAGTACATATAGCACAAATCATTTTCAAATGATTATTTTCTATTAACAACCAACTGATATATTTTATTTAACAACAGAGTTTCTTAAATCATGGCAATTCAAAGTTCATAAATCATGAAACTTCTTATTATAGTATGTTTTTAAACAGTAAGGATATTACATATCCCGTTCCCCATTTCTGCAAAATAGAAATGATCATGTCTGTGATAAACTCACAGTATTTGCATTTTTCAGAGACAGCTTACTAACACAGGATGATAACATAAATATACATATGTCAGGTTACTATAAAAATATAAATTATCAAAGATCAGTATGGTTCAGATAACTTTGTGGAACTGAAAAGACCGTGTATTCTCTATAGTTTTCTGTGAACATTTTGAGAAACACTCCACTTCAAAATCAGGAATAGTTTATGGTTATAACAATTTGTTGGTTACTCAGCTTCTGAAAAGCACTAAAACTAATTGTAGGAGAAAACATTAACATATATTTCTTTCCCTTCCACTAATCCTTGTGTTTGCTCTTCTTTTTTCATTTCTAGTCCTTCGGAACTAAGACACATTAGAAATAAAGTACCTATTTTAGTAAAACCTTAAGTTGTATTTCAAAATACACTTTTGAGTAAAAACATTATCTATATGGATAAAATATTTTGTCCATGATCATTTACTTACTATTTTATTTTGTTTATGGCATGTGAAATTCTCACTATCTCAAGATAAACATCTAAAGAAAGCCAACCAAGAGTAAATTCAATCTAAATTAATCTATGCTGAAATATAACACATTTTTAAAAACAAAACAAAACAAAAACTAAATTCTACCAAACCAACTGTCTTCAGTCAGAAGACATTTTTAGTGGATGCTATTATTTATGTGATTTTTCCCTTTTCTCAGATCTAAGATATTTTTCTAAGCACATATGGAATTCTATAGGGCTTATAAAATTCTCCAACACCCTGATTATTTTGGGGCCAAATTTCCTGTGTAAGGATATTGTGTAAGGAACATGTCACATCAGGCTGAGCTCTATAGATAGGAGCCAAAAGGCCCTGGGAGCATTTTGGCAACCCTGTGTTACTTACGGTTGAGAGGCAGGCTCGCATTGGTTGTGCCTAGCTTGTTGACAGCCACACAAGTATAGTTGCCGAAGTGCTCCTGTGTCACATTGGTAACAGTGAGAATGGATCTTGTGCTAAAATTCTGAATAATAATTCCTTGTTGACCACTGAAGAGCCTAAAGGACAAAAATAAACTCTAGGTAAATACGTGTTGTGAATACCATTTTTATCTTAGATGGGGTTGTCATGGCAACACATAGACAGTTTTGACCATGCTGCTGTTAGCATATAACATGATAATAGTGCAATTCTATTTCCTTACAGTAGTAGATATTAGGGAAGAGAGGTTGTATGACAGCGGTAGACTGTTCCCATGGGATTATTTGTGCTATATAACAAACCAAGCTTAGATAGCCACATGTCCTATTCATACATTGACTTGTATTTTAGAAAATTAAACACACTACAGCAACGGTATCTCAACTGTTAAAGTCAAGAAAAAGTAAAGGGAATTAAATATAACGATTCCTTTAAAAACACAAACTCATGATTTCTAAAAAGTTGGCTAGAATATGTCTTAGCCATTTCAGATGATATTATTAGGTAACTTTCATGAAAGTTAATCCTACAACTGTGGTGGGATGGTTCTGAGTCCAGGGTCAACACTTACTGCTACTTTGTAGATATAACCCAGACAGATGACTTGCTGTTAAACCTAGAAAAAGCCTGCAGTATAATACTGAGGATCGTATTTAAAGTTGAGTCTTATCTTTGCCACACTTTACTAATGTGTTTTGGAAACTCCTTTAACCTTTCTGGGCCTCCATATAGGATTCAGTTTTACCTGATTCCACCCTGACTACTCAACGTTCTCGCTCCAGACTTACCAGCAGAGGCCCCTACTCTCAGATAGGCCGGCATAGCTCTACTGTTTTCAATGCTTGACAGTCTCGCTTTTGCTTCACACTTTTCCTGAATCTTCCCCCAATGGCCACCATTCCCTTTTATCTCTGAGAACCAGATTGCTCCCTCCTTATTTAAGTCTGACCTATGTCCTATCTCTCCTACTCTACTCTCCTTAAATGACTATCCTCTCTCTCTGTCTCTGCCTCTTGCTCTACATGTTGCTCTCCAAATTGTTGTAGAATTTAAAGCCATATTCTTGCGTTGTTCTCTCTAGCAGCTTCCATACATACGAGTCTACCCAAATAAACTGAATTGTTTTAAATTTCTTAAAAGGCAAGGCCATATGGACATACTTCATTTTATATTTGAGTTCTACATAGCACTTTAATAGTGGTATCTTGGATATATAATACATAGTTCATAGGTCAATGGAGTTCGGGTGACATCCTCACAACACAGGGATTGTTAAGTCCCCTTCAGTGGCCCTGTCAAAAAATTCTCTCTCTAAATATGAATTCTGCTATAATGAGATGCCAACCAAATAATAACTTCTCCCTAACTAACCCCAAAGTTTATTGTGAAAGAAATGTGCTGATCACAATATGTGATATGTAAGCTCATAGCTCAAATGGCAGTTAGCTTTTCTTCTTTAATGTGTTCAAGTCTTAGTACTAAATATTTCTTTAATCATGAAGATGCTAATAAATGGCATTCCCCTGAGAGTTTAAGTTGAACTCCTTTGCATTATGTTATGTGACTTGCATCTGAATTTAGATAAAATATACTGTAGTTAAATGCAGATTAAAATAAGCAACCATGCTTGATCATCTGGGAATTATTTGTATTTCATGTAATAGCTGAATTTGGCTTATCCAAAACTCAAACTTTAATCAGATTAATAAAACGTTGAGTTGAATAAATATTAAAAAACTTTAACTTGAGCAATAAACCTAATGACCTCCAACTCTGACACAAGAAAACAGGTTATCAAATATCAAGGATATGACAGCATTTAGTCATCTGTCTCATATTGCAAATCTATCAATATTTATGCTAAAATCCCACAATGGTTATTGCCTATTTTTCTGCATCACATCAATATATTTATTTTTAACCAATTAGTATATGTTATGTATAAAAATTCACAGTTTCATTGTCCTGCAATCTTCAGCATTATGGCTTAAATCAATTTGCCCATGTCTCTGCTATGGCTACATTCTCCAGAGGACTCAGCAACTCCCAAGGCTATTAAATCACTTTTGTGCCCCATCTCCCAAAACCAAGATTCATTTTGCTACTAAAGAATTGAGAAAAGATTAGTTAGGGTCTTCATTTGGCTAGGCTCTGGGGAGGAAATATCAAGGGAGTGTAATCAGTTACTTCACAGCACTGTTTGCTTATGTTCCTTATGGCTGTCGTTCTGAGTTGGGTTCCAATTCTCTGCCCTTTAACGTGTCTGAAGGCAAGCCCCAGATGGTGCTAAATCATGCAGTGCATCCATGCTCTGTGCATGCAGACCCATTCCTGGCCCGTGTCCAGCAGTGTTATGTGAATTCTTACCAAAGTGGCACATCAGTCACACTTTAGCAGCAGCAACTCCTGCTGCTGCGATCAGCCTGGCAGGTGATTATGGTCAATAAAAAAAGGAAAGCATCTTCTCTGGGGGAATGTTCTTCCTCTAGAGGACGTTATCTCTCTGAGATGACTGGAAGAGTCCAAAGCTTCCTTTCTTCCATAGTTGGGAGTTTTAGAAGTACTGACTCATCAAGCACCATTTAAGAACCTGTCTTCACCTGGTAGATGACTGGGGCAGCATTTCCAAAGCTGACATTGAGGGAGAGAGACTTCTGAGATGATGTATATCTCTGGAAGGTGTATTTCTGTGATTTACCTACAGAGATCCTGGGGGTAATGGTAGATGGAGGGTTTCTCAGCTATTTAAACCAATTCTGAAAATAGTCATTACTTACTACAAAGATGAGTTCTATACTAGGTGATTAGGGGTTAAGCTAGACAACACATAATCTTTGAAGATCTTTCAAGAAGAATCAGATATATAAACAGGTGTTTACAACAGCGGGTGGTTTAGTCACTGTGGGGACCCTTTTAAGATGAATACATCTACCCTTAGGTATTAGATACAAAAAAATTGAACCATGCCTAGAAATCCCATCATGTATGACCCTAATGTAATTTCACTCCTTGACTAAAAACAAATAAGAAAAGAGCTCTTTAACTGATGATGCTTTTTTTAATGAAACAGACTTATCCTAATATATTTGGATATAATTATATTTTCTGAAAAGAAAATCATTCTTTTTTTATCAAACATGTATTTGACAAACTGAATTGTTATTCTGTGTTAAAGAAAATCCTTGACAGGCTTCAGGCATGTGCACATGAGCCTATTCACAGGATGACCCTCGTCCCACTGGATTTTTCATATTTATCCCAGACTTGCTTGAAACCAGACTTCCTTGCATCAGTGATGTGAAATCTGAAAGTGACAACTCAAGCAATAGTTAACAACACACCTTGCAATGAAACCAGGGAACTAAATCCAGAATATTGCCTTTTTAGGAGTTCATTCTCTCTTTTCCTAAATACTTAACTCTTTCAAGTTATAAAAGAATGGTTCTTATACTGACTTAGATTATAGAATGAGAGATGTTTTCTTATAGCCCCTACCCTCAAAAAGAGAGAAACAAATTCTAATAAGCTAGGAATGAAATATGGCATTCTTTTCCTCAGCAGGAGATCAGAAACATATAGTGGTTGCTTAGAAATGCCTGGTCGTTTTTATTTTTTGCATTTTTACCATTCAGTGGACGCCATGTATATAAGATTCTTCTATTACTGTGGACTCTGCTGTCCTTTACCCTCTGCCTCCAATAGGAATTTGTTCCAAACCACTATGATCTGACTGTGTCCTCCCAAAATTCATACATTAAAATCCTAAGTCCCAAAGACAATGGGGTTAGTAGGTGGGGTCTTTGTGAGGTGGTTAAAAGTCATGAAGGTGGAAGCTTCATGGTTGAGATGAGTACTTTATAAAAGAGGCTCCAGAGAGATCCCTAGCTTCTTCTGCCATATGAGTATACACTGAAAAGTCTGGGACCCAAAAGAGGACCCTCACTGGACCATGCTGGCACCCTGATCTTGGACTTTCAGCCTCCAGAACTGTGAGATAAATTTCTTTTGTTTATAAGCTACTCAGTCTGTGGTATTTTGTTATAGTAGCTCAAATGGACTAGGACACATACTGAATACCATTGCCCTCCCTCTTCTTTCTTCTGTCTTTTGCTAATGTCTCATAAATCCGTGCACTGCAAGCTATTTGCTTTGCCAGCAGATGCAGCCAACTCATAACTGACATAACCTGACCAACGAACTAGCTCTGAATTAGAATAGTTCTTTACATTTTTTAGTGTCAGTCAGAAGCACCACGTGGAAAACATACTAATAATGATGGTACTTCTATTTCTGACACATGAAATGTTAACAAGCTTCACAATCATAACCTCTCTTAGGCAGTAGCTATCTAGGATGGCCACAACATAACAACAGCAGAACTGACCACATAGCCACTGGCACTGATTGTTGAGGGTGCAAAAATAAATGGAGCAGCTAAACCTGACCTCATTCATTTTCTATATAAATCCAGCCTCACTACACATTTTGGGACTATTGTTTATTATCTGCTTTCCCAGATCAGGAGTAACAATAGATATTTCTAGATAAACAAACTTTCAGGTGCAAATAGTCACAGAAAAACTTCATTGTTGGTATAGGAAATATGTGTGTGTCAGACAACAACACTGTATTAAAATAACTTGAAATCGGAGTGGGAGAGGTGTTCTTGAATGATAGTAGACCTTTTATCAGACTAGAATTGCAAAAGAACAGGATAATAATATATCATGTCGTACAACTGGATAAGATGAATACAGTCTTATTAATTGATATTTGGGTGGTAGCATAGGAAAGATGGAAGACAGTAGGGGAAGGTAAGTAGTTCTGGAGTCATAAGAGTTATATTTACAAAGAAAAGGAACGTTACTTCCAGCATTAGATTTCAGGCTTGTGGGAGTTCCAAGAAGTAGTATGAACTAAAGATATAACTCAAAAAAAAGAGCTTTAGAAAAAGTCATGGGTAATAGTAAGAACTCTGGTATGGTCTTAATGGAAAGAATTTTAATTTAGTTATCAAATGATGAGTAAATGCCTCTTATACTTGATTTAGGAACCAAAGGAAAAAAGACAAATATGACACAGTTACTATCTAAAGGGCCTTAGCTATACCTGAAAATCTGAAGATGACACTGAGGTGGCATATAGGTCCTTGCACAACACACCTTATAATGCCTCTCTCAGTGACAAAGTTCCAGCTTAGGTATATATTTGGCTTTGAATTCATGACTGTATTTCTAGTCTTTTCAGTGTGAGCAGGAATGCTTTATGTATGTAGAAAATGTTAGCTATTCTCAACACATTTATGACTGAAGTAATCTAACATAAAAATTTCAACATTGTACAAAAAAAGTTTAGTGTTAAGAGTGTGGAAAACTGACACTTAAGCATTTTCAAATGTATAACAACTAATCTTCATAGCAATCCTAGGAGGTAAGCATTATTAGTCCCATTTTACAGATGAGAAAAAAAATTTAGAAAAATAAAGTAAATTTATTTTCTACCATCTGATAAGTGGTAGAACCAAAATTCAAATCCAGGTCTTCTGACTATTGGTATCCTCCCAAAGTAGCAATTGATATATTCAGATCACCAAGTAGAAACCAGGATATTGTATTTGAGTTTGGAGAGACAAGTCAGAAATCATGGTTGGTTGAAGGAAATCAAGTTAAACCAGGGAATAAAACCAGTGGAGCTAAATAACAAAGTGCTATGTGGCATTCATGCCAGGAAAGCCAGGTTCAATCCATAAGGTGAAACTAATGGGGTAGAAAGTCAAACAAAAATGTAGGGTCCAGTTCAGCCAGCTGTCTGGAGATTTCCCTGGACTCGAGGCCTTTTAACCATCTATTATGGGCTTAACTCTGTCCATCAGTGCAGCATCTTACAGCAGGTGTCTTTAGCCTCCGATGGAGTCAGCCTTTCAGACTACTCACAGTCCCAAGATGAGAAGCATGAAGTGGGCTTTCACCTCCCTCCTCAGGCTACCTTCCTTGACACACACACACACACACACACACACACACACACACACACACACACACACACATACACACCCCTTCAGCATCAATTCTCTTTTGTTTTTCTTCCCCTAGGTTCACTAAATATTTGGGTGGTAGTAAATCTCTCCCCACAGTGTATATGCATGCTATATCAAGAATGACAGAAAAAAATAAAACCTAGAAGTGTGTCAAGAATGCAATATTTTTAAGTCCAGAATTGTCTCTAAAGTCCAAATTCTAGTGATGCTATGGAGTTACTTTGTTCTCTCTGACTTGGTCAAATCATCATTATAACATCAAATACGTCTCTTTGTAACACCATTTCAGTTGTAAGTTTTCATATATTTGTGTGACTTTTGATTATGTTCTATATTTCCCATTAGAGTGTAACTCCATTCAGTCAAGGATCCTGGTTGGTTTTGTTATTCATTGTACTCTAAATATGTAGTAGAGCGCTGGGCACTTAATAGTTGCACAGTAAGTAATTATTGCGTGTTCTACTGAATGAATTATGTCTTTACTTTTTTTTAATGCTTA
The DNA here is from genome assembly GCF_937001465.1 of Orcinus orca. Classification (NCBI taxonomy): domain Eukaryota; kingdom Metazoa; phylum Chordata; class Mammalia; order Artiodactyla; family Delphinidae; genus Orcinus; species Orcinus orca. Next base: position 150,994,938 of record NC_064559.1, on the reverse strand, counting down.
GTTTTTTCATCTGTGAAATGGGAAAAATGAAGCCAATCTCAAAGTGTTGATGTAAGAATGTTTTTTAAATGTATAAAATGTAAAATCTATGCATATATATATATATATATATATATATATACACACACAAACATATATATCAAATGCAGTAGGCACTAGATATATGATAGGTGTTATTATTGTTCAATGATAGGGTCTGTTTCTTAGAATGGAAAATTTCCTCTCAGAGGGCAGGAAAATATTAAAATATTGAGCTTACAGGAAATTATTTTTAAAGAAAAAATCTAGGAGAGTGACTGAAAGGATCATGGCATCATGATTTCAAGATGTGCCAAACTCAGTATCAATTACATGCACATTATCAACCTCATCTAGGCTTTTCACAGACATGCAAGGTAAATTAAAAAAAAAAAGTAAAAAGAGGAAGGAGTAGGAACTGCTAGGAACCAGAGAGAAATGAAAATTTATGTGAACATGCTGTTATAGCAACCTATTGGTTTACTGTATTGCTTGGCACTTAAGGCTCAAAAACAATGTATCATTTATTCCCAGGAACAGACTGAAGAATATCATGCATCGCTGTCTTAGCCCCAAGAGGTATCTATCTTTAGTTGTACATTTGAATAAATTAATGTTATTATAATATGTTAGGACATTTTAATGATTTTAGACTTTATTAGCCTATTTAAAATGTATGTCCTATTTATTTTATGAATTTTAATGAAATTAATAATTTTAGATTAGAGACCTTTGGGCTGCCTTACTTGTGACAGATTGATTTGCACAGAGAGGATATTGCCTTTTAACCCTACATCAAATAAACAAAGGCTACAGTGCAGGTGTCAATCTCCCTGACTGCAGTGAGTCCTGTATCCCTGACAACCTGGCCTTGACTAGATTTCTCCTCTCTGCTTGAACTGCTTTTCTAATATCAATGTGCCTATGATTTTAATGTCAAATTTCATCCCACAATATACCAACACAACCACTTTGCAGAGACCACGTTCACAAAGAAGAAATCCTGGGAAGTCAGAATTGAGCAACACATACCAGCTTCTCTTCTGTAATCACACATTGGGTTTACAGTGTTCCTCAGTCTAAGGGGATGATGCAATTCTACTAATATTCTCTTATCAATTTGAAAGTGTATTAAAATAAGAATGGCTCTACTTTATCAATATGAAAAGGCCACAATGCTTTCTTGCAACAGAGTGTGTTCCAAACACCATGTTAGATGCTGTGAACATGAGGGTTAACACAGCATCTTTGTGCTTTGACAGAGGTGAGCAAATAGGAGTACATCTGGAGAGCTTCCTCTTCTAGGAGAAAAGGTTCAGGGTATTTTCTGAGAGAAGGTGACATCTGAATTGAGACTAAAGGCCTAGTGGAAGGCAGCCAGTAAAAGGTAGCCAGGGTTGGGGTATGTGGAAGGGGCTTATAAGCAAAGCGGCCAACATATGAAGAGGCTTGAAAGACAGAGATCATGTCACAGCTTGGGAATTAAATATTTCAGGATGGCTAAACCCCTACTGTGAGACAGCAGAATGGCAAGATTCATAGCTAGAGAGGTCAACAGGTGCTAGAACACAAAGGCCTCCTATGCCATACTGTGCTGTTAGGACTTGATTCTAGGGACAATCAGAAACCACTGGGGCTTCCCTGGTGGCACAGTGGTTGAGAGTCCGCCTGCCAATGCAGGGGACACAGGTTCGTGCCCCGGTCTGGGAAGATCCCACATGTCGCAGAGTGGCTAGGCCCGTGAGCCATGGCCGCTGAGCCTGAGCGTCTGGAGCCTGTGCTCTGCAACGGGAGAGGCCACAACAGTGAGAGGCCCATGTACCGCAAAAAAAAAAAAAAAGAAACCACTGAAGGATTCAAGGACCAAGTGATAAGATCAAATATTTATTTTGGAAATATCGCTATGAATTTTAAGAACACAACCAAAATCCTGTTTGCTGGTAGACTGTGTACCCAGTATTAACACCTGATTTCAGAATGTCCCAAACCAAACTCAGCACTCAGATCTCTTCCAAATCTCTTTTCCTGTGCTCCCAGCCTCAGCTAATAACTTCACTATTCAACCTTGTTATTGAGATAGAAAACTTGGAATTACCTTCAAATTATCCTTTCCTTGTATTTAATCAGACACTGAAACATACAAATACTACTTTTCTCTCTCTTGCTTTTAAACTGCACAACCAATACCCTAGTTTAAGCCATATTTTATATCTTGCCCACCCATTCCTCCCAACTGCTTCCAGAAACATTTTGTGAAGATGGGGAGTAGATCATTTTACTATTCTTGCAAAGCCCTCCGATGGCTTCCCAATGCCTATGGAATCCAGCCCAAATGTCTTATCATGACATTTAAGATTCCTCAAGTCTTGCCCTAAGAGACCTTTCTAAACCTACCTTCTATTACACCATATTTCACATCCTGTACCCCAGAGTATAAAAAACTCTCCACACAATGCTCAGATGAATTGACTGCGTTCTTTTCTTGCTAATGATTATTCTTCACCCCTTGCGATATTTGGAAATACTATTCATTCTTTGGTGCCCAGCACAAAAGCTACCTTTTCCCTGAAGCACTTGTTAATGCTCTGATTTGAGTTGAATGGATCCTGGCTGTGTACTTTCAAGGACTTAGGATTCCCTTAGGGTTTTCTTAGTACTTATTTCATTTTGGTGATTTTTGTAAGTTGTAAATTCTAAGTCAGGAGATGCAAGCTGGAATTGGTCCACTTTCAACTTTGTCTGACTGGCCCAAAGTTTTCAATGTAATAATATGTATTTATATCTTACATGTACATGTGCTCTCCAGTTCCCAGTAATTGAGATGCTCCCATTTGTTTCAGATATTTACCCTTTATCATCTTGGCCTTGGATGACCAAGTCATCACAGGGGTGATGGAGTTGTATTGATAAGACTTTGGTTGTAAAAAAGAGTGAAATATCATCAGGATTAAATTAATAAACTAACAAACAAACAAGCAAATACATAATAATGAGATAACATTAGAAATGCAAGTTCTTTCAACACAGGAATTTATTTCCTTTTCAAATTTTGCAGATTATCTCACAGATAAGGGCCCAATGAGAAGGAGTAAAATCTCAGGTCATCAGGGAAGCTCATTTTTAACATGGGGTGGCAATGAGGCTATTTCTAGTATCATTCTAAATCAAAATATGTAACTGCTACTCTTATAATAACGGCCTTGCAAATGAGAGGATGAAAGGGGTGATGGGCAGGGGGTGTGTGCGTGTGCGTGTGCGTGTGCATGTGCGTGTGTGTGTGTGGAGAATTATAATTCTAGTCTCTTCCTAATAATCAAAAATGTGGTATAAAATCTAGAAGAGAGATATCTTGACACGAGAGTCAGAAAATTAAGGATTTTTTAAGATTTATTTATTTATTTTTTTTTGAATTTTTGTATTTTATTTTATTTATTTTTTATACAGTTATCCCTTTTATACATATGTTAGGGTTTTTATTTTTTTAAATCACTTTATTGAGGTATAATTGATGTATATGAAGTTGTACATATTTTATATATACAACTCAATGAGTTTGGGAATTACTATACACCTGTGAAACCATCAATATCAAGACCATAAACATATCCATCACCTCCTAAGTTTTCCTTGAAATTAGATTTTACATCCCATTCTGTACTTCCCTTCAACAAGTTATTTTACCTTTATGAGATAGCATTTTTCTCAGGCATAATCTAGTTAGAATTTTGCAAGGAATGGGTAAGTTAGTACATTAAGTTACATAATATGTGTTGTAAGACTGCAAAGTCAGCATGTAGGGTAAAAGTTGCATGTCATTAAAACTGCCCTTGACAATTCCCTAAACGTCCTTACTTTAAACTAACGTACTTTACAAGAGTCTCCAAAATGGAGGGCAAGTACTTCAAGGTGGGTACAAAGTGATCTGTTGGAGTATGAGAAAAAAATAATAAAATGTCCATTTATGTTGCATTTGTATCTCATCTTTTAAATTTTATCTGTTGTCGGTCATTTAATGTAAGCAATATACCAGTTCAGAAATGCATATACATAATTTACAAATAAGTATGCATATATTGCTAGTTTTGCTAAGTTTCATATTTTACTCATAGGGATATATGTTCCAAAAATGTTGTGGACCACTGCTTTACATCATTCTCCATGGTTGGGCACTGGGTGAAATAGTTGTTTTTTGTTTTAGAACGATATTATATTAGATACCCATTTTCCACCTGAGAATCTCACTTAGAATGGAGAGATACACTATCAGAGGCAAATGAGAATGAAGCATGATTGAAGTTGTAGCAAGGAATATGTCTCCTACTGTACATCTTTAGAGTAGCAAGTCCATGTCATTTAAATTGTTACTATTATATATTTATCTCTTTCTCTTTTTCTCTCTTATGTAGCACCCAAAGCTTGAAGAGTTGACTCTACTGTAAGTGAAATGTAAAAACATGCAAATTTTGTTAAACTACCGTATATAAAAATGCTTGAAAATCATAACGGGTTATACAAATGTGATGTATTCATAACTTTGACACACATAAATTAAATGAAAAAACAGCAAAGAAGATACAGAAAAATATTTTAACTCATTTTTCTGGTCCCCTTGAAAATAAAAGAAGGAAAGAAGACCCTCCCTCTTACATTCATTCATCAAAGTGAATAACTCAGATGAAATTTATGGCCCATCTAGATGATTCAGTAGTAAATAATCTAGAATAGGAAAAAAGAGAGGAAAGGTCACTCCACTTCACTATGATTTCTCAAGTTCACCTTACCTCTGTAAAGCCAATAGTAAAAAATCATCATTCCCTAAAATGAAAACCTAACCTGATTGAAAAAGGTCATCATACTTCTGTGTAATGTGAACCTGGCATTCTCTACCTGGTTGATTTTGGCATTTTTCTGTCCATTCAGTGGTACCTGTATACATTTTGTGACATGTGCATGCATGTTTTATGCACATAGATAATAAATCCTTTACAATAGGCAATAAGGTAATGCTCATCATATTTCCTCTGAAGCAGTGGTGTAGACTGAACCATTAACAGGATTCTGAAGTGAGAGGTGTGCTGACATGTTATTTGTTGTAAAGAATGACAAAAATTCATAGATTAAATTTGAAATTCATTGCTTAAAAAGTCAAAATATTATAAGTTCTCATCATAAAATATTCAATTTTTAGATACATGTTTGTTTTTTAACTGATATATTGATCATTTTAATGTTTTATAACATATTTGTTTTTCACTTATGGATGAAATTTGTATTTACCTATTTGTAACATTTGTATCCCTATCTTAAATCATAACAGAGAATTAAGAAAGAAACCCTGTTGTGATTAAAGAATTCTAAAAAGACATTGCTACAATTGTCCATTTGCCTAAAAATAGGCAAAGTGAATAAGGTATGTAGTATTTTATAAGACTGGAGCAGTTAAACTCATCATAAAAAATAAGAAGGCATGTCTTTCTAGGTTGCAGGCTTGGATTTGAGGAAAGCTAAAAAAAAATAGGAGGGAATTCAACTAAGTAAGCAAATAATAAAATTCTGATCTAAGACAAGATGGTAATACCATCTCCACAAAGTGATACAAAACCTATGTTTTTGCAATACCAATTTAAATGTTAGTCCATTAAAATTTAGTTTATGTTTTTGGTCTTAATCCTAAGTGAATGTACTATTCTCAAGCTATAGATGAACTTATTTCATGTTATCAAAAATATTATTTACTTAGCATATTCTGAAGTGTCCTTTCACTGCATATAAGGAGTGTATTTCTTTTCATCAATCTTCTCTGTTATTAAGAAAAAAAGTTTAAAATTTTGGTTCTCTGTGTAATTGAACTCTGAACTTTAGTTTTCCCAATACTTAAAATGTTTTTATATAGAGAGTAAAATTTAGCCTATTAGAATTTACCCTGCCAGGTATGCTGAAAGAGACTATAGTGTTAAAAAATGACCATTTTATACAAAGGGATATCTTAATAACAAGTATATAACTTTAGTCTTTCTCATGATGCTTACCCAAACAGTGCAATAGACTAAAGGTCAAATAGCTAATATTTCTAATATGTAAACAATTACATCATCCATGAGGGAGACAATGTAACAGCCATCTTTGAAGATGGCATCTGATGATTCTCACCTCTTGATATTTATGTTCCCCTATTACCTCTCCCTTTTTGAATAGAGTCACCTTTTATAACCAATAATATATTGCAGAAAAGATAGAGATTTCTGAGACTAGATCATGAACAGCTTCTATGGTTTCTCTTGAATCACTAGTTCTGGGGACAGTCAACTGTGTTGCCATGAAGACGTCTAGCAGCCCTATTTATAGGTCTGTATGGTGATTAACAGAGGCCTTCAGTCAATAACAGGCACCAACTTGTAGGACATGTGAGCGAGCTACCTCAGAAGCTGATCCTCCTGCCCTAGGCAAGCCTTCGGAGGATCAGCGCCAGGTGACATTTGACAGGAACTAAGTCAAAGACCCTGAGCCATATCCCGCTAACTGCTCCTGGATTCCTGACCCACGGACACTGAGATAACAAAAGCTTACTGTTTTAAGCTGCTAAATTTTGGGTTGATTTGTACTTCGCAATAGATAACTAATAATGACAATGTATACGAGGGAAAGAACATGGGCTGAGAGGTTGACAAATCTAAAATGTGTCCCGACAGCATCTTTTAAGTGAGTGCTCTTAGACAGGTTAAGTCTCTTATGTTTCCGTTTTGCCATCAGTAAATTGAGGATAATAAATCATACCTCACAGAGGTCTGAAGAATAAATGAGAGAGAATTTAAAGGTCCTGGAAAGTGATTTATCCTCAGTAACATTTCTTTCTTTTCTTTAAATTGTGCTTCATTTTGCAGGTTTTTTTTTTTAAAGGCTTTCAAGCATATTATTCCCAGCACACAGAAACGGATTGTACAGGATGTGGAAGAACTATATGCAGAGATAAGATTAGAGATGATCAGGTACTTCCTCTTGTTTATTTGTTTGTGTTTATTTGTTTATATTTATTTGAATGAAGATCTGGCTTTGAAGCTCTTGATTTAAGCGAGATGAGTTTTTATAAACATCCCCTTAAGTATAAGTGAAGAGAGTAAGTTATTTCTGAATGTTTTTTGTAAACCTCAAGTATAAAAGATCTCTAGGAAATAAAACTCAAGATCTTGTAAAAACTATGCTCTGCTCCGACAGTCTCTGTCAGCCTCATGCTCCTGGTAATGACCTTGAGGTCAAGAAAACAACTTGAAAACATGGTGTATCTGTTTCTTTCCTGTCTGGTTACCTTGACTCCATTATTTCTGTGTCTTTGATGAAACCAATTGGGAAAGTATAAGTGAGTGTTCGTACGTGCAGTCTTTTATTTTGCTAACTTGTAAATTACCTCTAATGCATTTACCCTGGCATTTAACATTGATATTTCAAATTATTTTTGATAGACTCTGAGGTCCCATGAACAATACTGGGTGCCATAGTATAAGAGTTAAATCCACAGACTCTGCATGAATATTTGCAAGACTTCCTGGGCTCAAATCCCAGCTCTGTCACTAACTATAGACTTGTGCAAATTACTTAAAAACACTGTGCTTTTGTTTCTCTTCAGCAAAAGGTGAGTAGTATCTATCTTACAGGTTTGTTGTGAAAATTAAATGGGTTAATGTTAAATATCAGGTGCTCATTGCATAGTTTTTCTTTGCTTTTTTTTTTTTTTTTTGTGGTACATGGGCCTCTCACTGTTGTGGCCTCTCCCGTTAAGGAGCACAGGCTCTGGACGCGCAAGCTTAGTGGCCATGGCTCACGGGCCCAGCCGCTCCATGGCATGTGGGATCTTCCCGGACCGGGGCACGAACCCGTGTCCCCTGCATCGGCAGGCGGATTCCCAACCACACATAGTTTTTCATTTTGATGAAATAAATATTTTAAATGGCCTGGGCCCTTTAGATAGCACGGTAGATGCTCTTAGTGAGTGTAACAACAATCATTCAGCAAGCAGAATTTTTCTCTCTCTTACTCCCTGCATATACTCAAACTTGCTTTTCTATAATTTTAAGAGGAATTTATATATTCTAGTGGTATTTGAGAATTTGAATATTTCCTCAAATATAATTCTAACAAATGATAAATGTATACTTCATTCTGAAGTGAAAATATGTTTGCCTTTGATAAGTGCATTTGATTTTCATAGTGGCTAGATTTTCTCATGTGTGAGTGTATTGGGGAGGTGCACTGACTGGGGGCAATCTATCTACCTTTTTTAGCAGTGATTCTAAACTCCTTTGAAAATCTAATAAAAGCTATAGTCCATCTCCCCACTTGGAAAAACAAAAATCACTGAAGCTACGACTGTGGACACCAATTGGCTCTTTGCTACCTTTGCTATAGGCCAAGAAAGTGGGCTGAAGATTGTTGTTGCCTGTTTTGACAATGGTCACTGAATTTAGGAAAGGGGAAGAGAGAGGTATAGCAAAAAAAATTATTAGAAACAAAATGGACTTTAGCAAAGGAGTTCTCACTTGTGCTGCCAACAATAATTCTGCTTGTTAGCCTTTAAGAAAGGTATGACACAGTTTCAAAAGTGACTTTGAAAGATATGTAAAATAATTTCAGTCAATTTTTAAGACTGTGCTTTGCGGAGAACCAGAGATGGGGAGGAGGGGCTGCAAGGACATCCTAATGGAAGGGCAGGCTCAGAGCAGATGGAACTGAGGCTCCATTCACCCTTACTTTCACAGATATTACATATTGGGCTTCCAAAAAAGATTGCATTTGAACAAAGGGTTTCATAATTTTCAAAGGACTGAGAACCACTCTCCCAGATGTTTATCTCTAAAGATCTTCACAAACTGAAGACTTCCTAGCCTGGATTATCAGAATCTGAGGAAGGTTATATTGCCAGATATGTAATCTTGTAACATGGGACAAGGGTGACCACAGACCAGTTTATCTAATTCTAGGTATATAAAAATATAGGGGCTTCCAGGAAGATACAAAGATTTAGAATTAGTAAAAGCATTAATTAATTAGTAAAAAGAAGTAATAATTAAGCAGCTCAAATTGTAGAAGAGGTTGCATAAAAAACAACTCTGAAAATTTTTAGGTAAAACCACTGTCAGTTATCCAAAACAAATGAGATAGCTATGGGGATATCTTTTATTGTTAAGCCTGATGTTGAAAGAGAATATCTCCCGTAAATCCTCTTTTGATTACAGTTTAAGAAACAAAATACCTGCTTATGTCACATCCATGCTCATCCATTGTGGCAACATCTAAGTTCTTATGTGATTTCACCTGTTTTCTGTTCAGACGTTTAGCTGTAATTAGTTATGAGCCATGACACTAATAAATAAACCCCATACGTATATGTTGAATAGTATGAGATTGCCAACATTTAGCCTTTTTGACTGAAAAATGGAAAGTTCATATGGTCCAAACTAACATTTTCTTGAATACATCCCTTCCCTAGTTTTGAAGCAAAAAATATATATATTATAGATAATACCCTCCCCTCTGCATTACATCTGCCATTTTACCCAGGGGGGCCTATTCTTCTTTGATGGCTTGATAAGAGCAGGTGAAGAGATCTGACTGAGCCCACTGGTTGAAAGTAAAGAGGAAGTCATCAAGTTCTGTCTTCTCTTGTTCAACAGCTCTTGCTAAGGCTTTCTGAAGCTCCCCAAGCTCCTCTGAAGTTAGAGTAGTCCTCAAATCCCCTTGGTTAGTCATTCAACCATGTATTTTATCCCTCTACAGTCCCTTTAGTGATAGAATACTTAAATGCCACATTCTATGAAAGAAAATGTTAAAATGACTTGTGGGAGAGGGAAGCAGGTCAAAGGGTTGAGGATTATCAAGGAAGCCAGGTGGAGTCCACAGCTCCGATTGCTTTTGGAGTGCTCTCATGGAAACTGTGCCCAAGTCCTTTAAGAGCTGGTTTATTTCCCAAGTAAACATGGTTGCCGGCAAGAGCAAGGGTGTGCTGGCTCAGAAGGGAGGGAAAGAAATGAAATGCACCAGTGATGGGGGATTTGAAGGCATTTCTGAGATCATATAAACCAAAGTGGACATTTCTTCTGGATGCTGTTAGCTACTCATCCCCACCACATGGGCCTCTTCAGTTTGCCTGCTCGAGAAAAGGCTGCTGAGAATCATTCAAGCCAGTTAAAGAAACTGCTTAAAGTAAATATCTGAAACACAAACACATTAGCTCAAAGTGCTTGAAACAGAGTAATAATCACAAGGTCCTTACTTCTTCTCTCCTTTGTACCATTCAAAGGCCGGAGGCGGCATACCCGCACCTTCACATCTTATCAATCCGCTGCGTCCCGGGGCCACAGTGCCAGATTTAATTTCCTGAATCGTAGGAGCAACTGAAAAAGAAACAAAGAAAGAAAGAAACTGCGGGTAAGTTAAAATAATCTTCAACCAAAATATAGAGCACACATATTTTTATTCCTTCTATATTCAAAGTAATCTTATGTCTGATAGGCCAATGCATCACATTTTCAGTGTTTTATGCTTCTCTTACGAAACTGGTCATTTTCAGCTTCATTTTTCAAGTTGGACAATAGATGAATGTTCCCAGGGAGTGCAGAGTAAATGCAATACATTTTGGCCTTGCTTCCTATTGGAAAATGGCATTGTTGAGGGGAACATTTCATCTGTACTCCAGTCAAACTACACTCCAATAATAGCTCTTATTCACTGAGTGATGGCTGGGAGCAAGTCAGGGGGTTTGGTGCTTTACGTTCATGATTTCCTCAAAGAATACTCTAGGCGAGATGGCATTATCCCAATTTTACAGATGTGAGAACTGAAACTCAGAGAGGTTAAATAATTTGTCTAAGGTCACACAGCTACTTAGCTTCAGAGTTTGGATTTGACGTCAGACATGTTGACTCAAAGTCTGAGTTCTTTCCATATTCTGTGGTTTTCCCTACTCCCTATGCTTTAGCACGTTAGTGATTCTTTTAAATGTGGTTCCTTCTACCTAGAATGCTATTCTTCACCATTTCTACAGATCCAAGACCCAAATTTAGGGGTCGCCATTTCTATACTCTCCCTTGCTGCTCTGGCTGGAAATACCTTTCCCCTTTGAGTAGTTTATCTAAATCTCTCATACAACACACTTTCTATCTTGTATTGTAATTATTTATGGGTATGCCAGGCGTCTTTGTCACTGCCTAAAGGCAGGGTAAATATCTGATTCATCTCTGCATATTCAGAGGTCAAAGCACAGTGCCTGGCACAAAATGATACTTAAAAAGCTTCATTATATATAATATATATATAATATATATATTATATATAGCATAGCCATTTCTTTTATTCATCAAATAGTTATTGAGCCAGTGATACATACCAGGCCTTTCTCAAGGCACAAGCAGTTAAACTCCCTGACATGATAAAGCTTACGTTCTAGACGGGGGTGGGGTGGGGGGTGGGGGTGGGGGTGGGGGTGGGGGTGGATGAGGAGACAGAGTATCAGCAGTAAATAAAATAAATAATTTAAATAAAATGTTAGAAGAAATATCGTAAAAAAATAAAAGCATTAGAGCAAGGTAAGAGGAATTAGAGCAAGGAATGTGTTGCAATTTTATAAAAGCTAATCTGAGTAGGACTCATTGACAAGGAAAGATTTAAGCAAAGATGATGTAGATGAGTGAGTTTGCTATGTGAGTATCTGGAGAAAGAGCCTTACTGGTAGAGGGAACAGCTTGCAGTAAGGCTCTGAGGCTGAAGCAAGCCTGGTTCAGTTGAGAAATAGCAAGGAGATCAGTGTGACTGAAGCAAAGAGAAAGAAGGGGCAGTAGCAGGAGATAGAGTGTGATGGTTCATTTTGCGTCAACTTGATTGGGTCATAGAGCATTCAGATATTTGCTAAACATTATTTCTGGGTGTGACTGTGAGAATATTTCTAATGTGATTAGAATTTGAATCAGTGAATTCAGCAGCATACTGCCCTTCCCATGTTGGGTGCACATCATACAGTCAATTGAAGGCCTGAATAGAAAAGGCAGAGGAAAGGAGACTGTCCCTTCTCTACCTGACTGCTTGAGCTAAGGTATCAGTCTTCTGCTCTCAAACTGAGATTTACACAACTGGCTCCCCTGGTTCTCAGGCCTTTGGACTTGGACCGAACTACACCACTGACTTTCCTGGGTCTCTAGCTTGCAGACAGTAGTTTGTGGGACTTCTCAGCCAGCTAAGAAGTGAACCATTTCCTCATAATATAATCTCTCTCTGTCTCTGTCTCTCTCTATATATGTACATCATATATATATATATCACATATGTATGTATGTATATGTGTGTATAGGTATGTGTGTGTATATAGATACACACATATATTATGGGTTTTGTTTGTCTGCAGAACCCTGAATAATATATGGAGCCAAAGGAGGAAAGATCAGATAGGACCTTGAGGGCCATTTTAAGGACTTGGCTTCTACTCTGAGTGAAATGGTGAACCACTGCAGAGGAGGGATATAATCTGACTTTTGTTTTAAAAGTATCACATCACTCAGGCTGCCGTGTTGAGAAGCGACCACTGCGAGGCCAGGATGAAAGCTGTTGCAGTAAGAAGACAAGTGATGTTGGGAGCTCATACCTGGGTGGTAGCACCTGAGGCAGTGGAAAGTGACCAGCTTTGGGGTCTATTGTGAAGTTGGAGTCAACATGATTTCTGGACAGACTTTTTATAAAAAACGAGGGTGATTTCACTTGACTTAAATAGAAAGTTAGAAATACCAGTTGATTGAGATGGGTTAGACTGGAGGTAGATGAGTTTTGAAGGGAAACATTAGGAGTTGTATGCATGTGTCATTTTGTTTTTAATAGACTATTTTTAGAGCAGTTTTAAGTTCACACAAAATTGAGTGGATGATGCAAAGATTTCCCATATACTCCTTTTCCTAACACATGGATAGCCTCTCCATTGTCAATATCTCCTACCAGAGTGGTACATTTGTTGCAAGTGGTGAACCTGCACTGACACATTATTATGACTTGAAATCATAGTTTACATTAGGGTTCACTCTTGCTGCTGTACATTCTATGGGTTTGGACAAAAGCACAATGACACATATCCATCATCACGATACCATACGAAGTATTTTCACTGCCCTTAAAACCCTCCTATTCCTAAATTTTCCTATATCTGCCTATTCATTTTCTACTACCTCATCATCCTCATCAACCACTGATTTTTAAATTTTCTCCATAGTTTTGCTTTTTCCAGAATGTTAAATAGTTGGGGTCATATAGCATGTAGCCTTTTCAGCTTGGCTTCTTCACTTAGTAATATGCATTTAAGCTTCCTCTACGTCTTTCCATGGCTTGATAACTCATTTCTTTTTAGCCCTGAGTAATATTCCATTGTCTGTATGTACCACAGTTTATCCATCCACCTGCTGAAGAACTTCTTGGTTGCTTCCAAGCATTGGCAATCATATGTAAAGCCACTCTAAACATCTATTTTTTGTGTGGAACTAAGTTTTCAACTATTTTGGGTAAATGCCAAGAAGTGCAATTGCTGGATTGTATGGTAAGAGTATGTTTAGTTTTGTAAGAAACTGACAAACTATCTTCCCGCCAGCAACATATGGGAGTTCCTGTTGCTCCATGTCCTCACTAGCATTTGGAGTTGTCAGTGCTCCAGATTTTGGTCATTCGAATAGGTATGTAGTGGTATCTCATTGTTTTAATTTGCATTTCACTGATGATATGATGTGAAGTGTCTTTTCATATGCTTATTTACCATCTGTATATCTTTGGTGAGGTCTTTGGTCCATTTTCAATTGGGTTGTTTGTATTATTTTTATTGTGTTTTAAGGGTTCTTTGTATATTTTAGATAACAGTCCTTTATCAGATGTGTATTTTGCAAATATTTTCTCTCAGTCTGTGGCTTGTCTTTTTTTTTTTTTTTTTTTGCGGTATGGGGACCTCTCACTGTTGTGGCCTCTCCCGCTGCAGAGCTCAGGCTCCGGACGTGCAGACTCAGCGGCCATGGCTCACAGGTCCAGCCACTCCGCGGCATGTGGGATCTTCCCAGACCGGGGCACGAACCCGTGTCCCCTGCATCGGCAGGCGGACTCTCAACCACTGCGCCACCGGGGAAGCCCTGTGGCTTGTCTTTTTATTTTCTTGATATTGTGTTTCACAGAGTCAAAACTTCTCATTTTAACAAGGTTCAACTTATCAACTATCTCTTCCATGAATTGTGCTTTTGGTGTTGTATCTAAAAAGCCATCACCAATCCCAAGGTCATCTAGATTTTCTCCTATGCTATCTTCTAGTTTTATATGCATGTCATTTTCCATAAATATTTTCTTTCCTACCAATTTACATTTAACATAGTACATATTTCAAATAACACTATGGGAAACAGTTCAATACAACAGGAACCTAGAAGGTGCAAATACTAATTCATTCAGACAAAAGATCTGAGTAAGTGTGCACTTTGGATTTATTTTAAGTTTCTTTAGAAAGCAATAAAAAAAGTACAGAGTTTAATGATTTTTCAATATGCAGTGAAAGTGAAAATTGTAAACACTCTTACAACAGAATATTGCCTTTCATTTTAAAAATACCTGAGCAGAGTAATTTTCTGTTAAGGGTGATACTTCACTTCGAAATTATAGCACCTCTATTTCTCTGTGAGATTCTTATTCTTAATAGTAAAGGTTCAATTGGAAAAAAACTTGCAAATAAATATTTTTATAAAAGTGCTTGCTAATAACTTGGTGAAAAATAATAAAAAATGATTACCAGAGAAGTTTGAATAAGAAAATGTTATGAGATAATACACATACACACATTTATAAATACACAAATACAAACACATGCATATCTCTAACTCAATATAAGGAACCATTTGATAAATTTTAACTTTCTTTGTTAAGCAAAGATTCACATCCCCCCCTTATAAGGCAATAAAATTACAAAAGATATTTATAAATGAAAACCCTCTTATTGTCAATTAATATGATACTCTTTTGCTTGTGAGAAGTATAAGTAAGATTATATTTTTACTCTTGTTCTCATAGGCTTTCATCTCTTTCTCTCTGTCTGTCACACTAAGAGGCCATAATCTTTTATGATATCCAACTATTATTGAAGATGAAATAACATATGCAACAGGAGATCCATCACAAGCTTCTATTGATAACCTGGTTAGTTTAATTACTCCTTGTTTGTCAATGGGGCCATGACTCATTACAAACAAAACCATGAAATCCGGAACATTGCCTGAAAACCCAGGCATAATGAACCGAAATAAAAATCTAATTTGTCATTAAAAGGCTATCATGCAGTACAGTGTGCATATGGCTCAGCACTAGGTACCATACAAGTTAAAGGGGCATGATCATGTTGTCTAGGGGGTTCACAGGCTGCTGTGAAGGACACTGAAAATGGAGAGATACTAAAATGACATATGGAAGCCTAGATAAAGAACAAAACAGGAATTAACACTTGTGAATAAGAAAAAGGCCTAAGAGCATTTTGTGCGTTAGAGAATTAAAGGGCTATGGGGTGTAAGTAATAAATATGGAGAGGGAAGTCTTAAGTAGATTTCATTTTGAGGCTAAAATTATAAACTTGAACTTGAAAGCTGTACTGATTTTTCTTGGGGACATGAATGAACCCTTATGCTATTATTTTGCCTCTTCTGAAAATGACTATTCAAGAGGAAGAGGATTCATCCACTTATTTATTCTTCATTCCTTCATCAATTCAACAAGTATTTTTACTGAGGACTACATTAATGAAAAAATAACATTCCTGGCCTCACAGGGCTAATATTCTTGACTTTGTATGTGTGTGTACATGTACATGAATATGCAAACAGTAAATACATAAATACACAGTACAAGAGCCATATGAACTAAGATGGAAACTGAGCAGGGTAAAAGAAAAATGAATGCAAAGTGGGTTATTTTATATGGTGCAGTTACAGAGCTCCTTATTGATAAGGCAATATTTGAGCAGAGAATTAAATGATATGAGGAAAGGAATCATGTGGTTATTTGTAGGAAACTATTAAAATAAGAGGAAACAGAAAAGTCAAAGACCCTGAGTTGAGACCATTGAGGTAGAAACATGCTCAACAAGTTTGAGGAGCAGCAAAATGGTCAACATGACTTGAGCAGGTGAGAGGAAGAATCCAGAAGAGAAGGTTGGGTGGGTAGCTGGAACTCAGATTCGGAGGGTCCAGTAGCCCATGGTAAAGCCTTTGAATTTTATTGTAAGAAGATGAGGTTTTGGAGATTTTGAGCAGAGGTGGGACATGGTTTGATTAACATTTTATGCAGATTTTTTGGCCAATGTATGGAACATGTTCTGCATAGAGGCAGAAGAGGAAACAGGCAGAACAGCTAGGAAGCTGTTGTAGTAATCTTTAGGATGATGAGAAAATCATTGGCCAATCCACAGAAGAGGCAGGAATTGAGAGAAAATTTAATTAAATAGGTCATTGGTCACATTGGACCTGAGTCAACTCATTTTAGTTAACTAGCAGTGAGAAGACATTTTTAGTGAAATTCCAAGTTTACACCATTCTGAACCACATTACTTTGTATAAATAAAAGAGTTATATGGCCACTGAAATGTCTAATAAAACCTAATAAGTTTCTTTTCTAGAGCACATCCTAGAGACTGTGATGTCCATATATGCCTTATGAATCTCTTATAGTATGGAGCTTTTCCAAATTTATGAGACCACAGAATTATAGAAAATTTTATATTGGAGTTCCTGTGGGCCTAATAATTCTTGGGATATATTCTGGATATGCTGGACAGTTGGAAAAGTAGATGTCTAATGTCTATTCCACATCCTATATTATGTGATACATGAGTTTTCAAGTCAACAGTCATCACTGGTTCAACAGACTTCTGTGTGCTTATGAGCTATAATGGACTAATGAGTTTTATGTGATGAAATTATTTGCATCAGAAGGATAGGGTCACTTGTTTGCTGGAAACATATACCTCATAACAATTATGACTAATTAAATCTCCAGCTGGAGCTGTAACAGTGAATTTTATGTATGCTTGGTTAAGTTGTACCAAACACTCATTTTCCACGGGAATGTTCCATGTTTTAGGAAATCATATTGGGCTCTTCCTAGAAAAGACAATCAAATGGTAAAACCTGAGTGGTTGCTCGCAGGGCTTATTTCTTTCACCTTCACTATAGGGATTTTTATTTCTGGAACTGTTTTTCCTTCCGCGGAGATAGTTTTTTTGTTCTACTCAGATGTAACTTCTTTTAATTACACCAAAGCAGCAAAGAAGGTGATTACTTGGGCCCCTCAAATTCATAAGTACAAAGGCATCCTTTGGAATAGACTGATTTATGTGCAATGCTGAAATTTAGGCATCCCGCCCTTGTATCAAATTGTATATGGTTGTGAGCTGAAACAATTGCACAGTGAAAAAAAATCAATTTCAGGTGAATGTTATTGGACAGATGTGGGGAATGGCAAAGGACAGATGTTGGGGAAGGTCAACAGTGAAAGGGTCAAGAAGGGATATTTAACATCTGTGTGATTAGATGCTCATAAAAAAAATGAGTCTTCCCTTTTCATCTACTCAGTGGGATTATTTCCTTTTATTGTTTAGCCAGTCATTTCAGGATGAAGATAATTAAATGTTCTTCATTCAAAACTCCAGGCTCTGCAGGTGCAAACAACAGAACCTCTGCGCTTGGCACCCAACAAGCCTAATCCAGATTCAAGTTTTCTTAGTTACATGACAATAGCCACAAAGATCTTCTTCCTCTCTTGCCATCCTCAATGGGAGCTTTGGTTTTGTACAAAGTCTTATTATCAAAAAAAAGAGTGAATTGGAGAATTGCTTTAATAGCTTTAGTGAAGTGAAGTAGCTTCAGTGAAACTTTAGAATTTCAAAGGCAAAAGAATTTGATCACCACCCTGCCACCTCAAAATAATGGACAATGATAAAGGTGCCATGTTAAATAATTACAACAATAAAGAAGAGTGAGAAATAATAATGAGAAGTGAATCATGAAGAAATCCATCCTAGAGAAGCTACATAGGAGAACACTGTGGTAAATAAGCATGTTGACCTTGATCTAGATTCTGAAACTTGTGAGCTACATTAAGGCAGCCTTGGTCAAATGCAGTTTTTGAAAAAAGAAAATTAAGGTTTCCAGTACCTACCAGAGAACACATCATGTAAGACGTGCCTGCTCAACACACTACTGTTACAGGTGAGGATGATGATAGTTGAAAAATTTCTTCCTTGAAGATAGGTTGTAACTCAGGGTGGGAAATATACGAAAATCTTTCCAAGGTTGTCATAGATCTCACAGAAATGGATCACATATCAATAAAACATTTCTATGAAGTACATATGTCCTTATCTTATGGACTAATTTGATTTTAAAGAAAAGTAAGAACTCCATGCTCTTGCTAAGAGAAAATTAAAAAAATATATATATAGTTTTTTTTTTTTTTTTTAATCAAACTACTGTAGTATAGTTAAATCATAGTCTTCATGACATAAAGGACTTTCACATTGATTACACCTCTGGTCAGCTTTCACAGGGAGTGAAAATAATCCAGTTTGCAAGGTACTTCCTGCTTCCCCAAGACCTTAAACATTTACACAGTGGCAAAACAGTGTAGTAAAAAGGCCCCGCTATGCAGTCAAGAAAAAATGGTTCTAACATTTATCATCTGAGTTACTTAACGCTTTTAAACTCCAGTTTTTGCGTCTGTAAATAGTGCCTACTTCATAAGATTGCTATACAGACAACGTAAAACACTTCTTTTAAAGTGCTTACCCTAGTGTTTTGCACTGAGCAGTCAATAAAATCTTTGGCTATTATTAAACAGAATTATTACAAGTGAATAGGGTATCACAGCTATGTTCCCTTTAAGAGCATAGAATCATGATAAGATACAGATAGAAAAGGAAACTAAGTTTTTTTTGTTGTTTTTTTGGTTTTTTTTTTTTTTGAATCATTGTCTTTGTGCTGCAAGCATGTGATTAATTTAATTCAAAGCTAGACTAGTATATCACTTTTTACTCTCCCAGAATTCCATCATTATCCTGCTTTTTTACTGTAGTTAACCAAGAAAAATTTACCTTGTAATGCATTTGTGGCAGACCTTGTCTTATGTCTCATTGACCAAGAAGTAAGAGGCTTGGGTTCAACAATGTGATGGAACATCAAAAGTGTATGGAACACATAGGTGTCCCTTCTAGAAAGATGTGTAACTGTGGAGGTATGTCATGTGTTAGGGCATATACAAAATAAATGTACTAATTCAGTTAAGCATATGATGAGGTCATTTTCTCTTTCAAAAGAATGACAATGATAAGAATTTTGCATGTAAACTAAACTTCAATATTCATTATGACAGTGTACTAAGCTGTGATCTCTAATTCCCTTATGTTTACACAGGTGTATAAAAAGTAAAATATTTTGTAAAAAAAATCCAGAACTAAGATCTATAACTGCGTAGTAAGTCCGATTTTAGGGGCATTGGTGAAGGTCCTAGCACTGGTCCCCTAAACCCTCAAAGAAAAATCTGTGCATTGTTTAACATTACAACATAAGGGATTCTTTTCCTAAACTCATGGTTTAACGCTATTGTAATATTTAATCCTTTCAAGGGAGTTGAATATACCTGAGCTTTTATTAGTCAAAAATATTGTGGTGTGAATGATCTTATATTGTGTTATGAGTGTACATCTGTGAGAAGACGTTTAAGGATGGATGGTTATGTTATTTGTGACTCATGAAGAAGTAGATAAAAGAACAGGAGAGAAAGGGTTATATAATGAGAAGTTTGTTCGTGATTAGGCAGAATTCATTCATAACATGCTTTTGGCAAGGGTCGGCACTACTGAAATTACAGCCTGAAGTAGCTGTCCCCTTGTAGTCAGCAATGCTCACTCCAGTGATGCATCCACTGTAAAATATGTCTGAGATTTATTGGGCCACTAGCTGTATCAATAGGAATTAAATGGTTCACTGTTTTCCTAGCTGTTCACCAGACTTTCTTTCTTTAGACTTCATTCATGATTTGCTCTCTTCTCTGTTGTCAGTCATGCTGAATTATAGCTGTATGTGATTGATTTGGATACACTGAACAAGTTTGCAAGAACTGTGAAGTTGGGATTCTCTAAAGGCATCTCTTTTCCCAGCACATATGATCCTGTAACAAAAGTTGTCCATCGTACAAACCTTCAAATTCTTAAATATTTGAATGCATTCTTCTCATATTGAAGCTGTTATAAATTTCCTGATATAAAAATTATTTTTAGTGAATCCTCCCCCCCCCCCAAAAAAAAACACAGATTAGAAGAATTCAGATGCTTTCTATAGATTACCTGTAAAATATGAAAATATCCTTGGGACTATTTTTCTCATGGGGAAAATTTTCTAGTTGTATTAATCAGTTAAGATATGCTGTTTAAGCCTCTATTATGTTTATTGTCATGCTTTAAGTCATGGTACATTTTTAAAGCTTAATATTTATCTCTCAGGATGTGAATAAACTAGACTTATATATAAATTTAAGATTTTTGCAGTTAATCAGTGTAAAATAAATGATAGCAATAAAGATTTAATCTGTAATAGATGGTGATAGCATTGGTAGAATCTTTCCTTAGGCTAATTTTTAAGCTGTTCATGTTTCCCTCTGGTCTCAGGGCCAGCTTCCTCCAAGCACCTACTGGTAAATCTGAAGGCACCAAGGACTCTTGGGATGGTATAACTTCTGACCTCTGCAGAATAATCACTGGATCAGATTTCTTAGTTGACTGAATGGTTTATTATTTCTTCTTGTTTCTGTGGCCTTCAATAATCTTAAAATAGCACATTTTAAAAGTTGATTAAAATTCAGTTATTAAAATTGTTTAATTCTGAGAGATGAATAATTCATATTACTAATATATTCTAAAGAATTACTTTCCAAACACACTGTCTTGGAGGGAAAGAAAAGAAAGCCTTTGAGTAGCTAGAAAAAAAAATGGGCAGAAATTAAAGAAAAAATAAGATTTATATTACAGAAATCTAATTGTAAACTACCCATTTCTCCCTGCCCACTGCCCTCAAATGTATGAAGGAGAATGTTGGAAGTCTAGCAAGACTATAGGAAATATGTTAAGTGAATGAAATTTTCCAAGACTATAGGCACAGATTCTCTAGTAAGAAGATGAACATTAAACTGAACCACTTTTACCTCTTCATTTATTTCGAGTTGTCAATCAGCTGTGTGCTCCGACCTGCAACCTGGAGGTTTTCCTGTTATATTACTTCTACATGGTTCAAAGAGTAAAGCCACAGAGGTCATGACTGTGAAACAGATGTGCTTTATCCATAGACTTGCCATGGACTTATGAACAAGGAGAAAAACAACCTAGCAGGAAGTGATACTAGTTGTAGAATTGAGAGGTAGTTTTTCTTCCTATTTGAAAAACACAGTCTTGGACACTTCTATTTATGGAGAACGAAAGCTAAATCAGAGCAAACACAGTAAGTAGTAACTAAGACCAAAAGTATAAGAAGACAAAGTGGGAGAGACATTGTGCCTACAAATAGTGTATCTTAAAGAAATTTAAAGATGTGGGACGGAGGGGTGGTAAAAAAAATGTAATTTTCAGAAACAGTAGTATGGGTTTATTTGGGACTAAGAATGTTTTACAAGGGAAAAAAAATGTCATCCTTCTTGAAATGATTAAATAAAACGTGGTTTGAGAAAACTCTGCCTAACAGCAAAAGCAATTTGACAACTGATGGGTTTGTCAAGAAAGGAGAAGTCTGACTAACAAATAAGAAATTCCATGTCAGCAAGAGCAGCACATGAATAAATTATTAGCAAAAATGTTTAGGCTCTTTCCTCTTCTGCTCAGAAATAATATATATATGTATATATATATATATATATATATATATATATGCAGCTGATACCCTCCTTATAATCTCAATCTTATTTAGTGCCCTTTAAATCGAAATCACTAGATTCCTCTCTATTTACTGCTCTCATCCTGCAAAGCTTATCTCTGCATTTGATGAACAGTTGGTATTACCAGTTTAACAGTGTCATTACAAAATATTTCAAAGTCTTGAGGGAGTCAATAATATTGTAGGTTCTACCTTTAAAATGCATCTTATCACTCCTCACCACCCCATAACTCTCATGCTGGTGCAAGCTAACACTACTTCTTGCTTAGAATATTGCAAGTCTCCTAACTGGCCCCCTTGCTCTCTCCACAGGCCATTCTCAATATAGCTTATGTTTTTTCATCCCTTTATACTTAGTTAGATGAATATATATGTATAGATAATGCATAATATATATTAATAATAAATAATAAATACATGTTGAATATATTTATTATATATAAATATATTATATTTATTTATATATGTAATTAAATTTAATATATTCCTTATTTAGATATGGTTTGGAACAAAGCATCTGAAATTAAATAGCTAACTTTAGCATTTCATTTGTATGTACTATATACTATCACATGTAGTACTATATAACTCAGCATTAAAATACTATGTACCTGGGAAGCAGAGTTCTAGAAAAAATGCAAGCAGTATTTGTCTATGGCTTCCACCAATATATGGTGCCTAAGAAAGCAATCACAGATAACCTTTAAGCTTATGCCATGTTTCAGTCAGCTATTGCCACAATAATACTATGTAACAAATCACCACCTCATTTTGGTGACATATAACAACCAACATCTATTTCTCACTTATGTGTCTACTCTGTCATAACACCCATTAGTCAAAGCAGTCACATGGTCAAGCCCATCATCAGTGGGGCTGCAAAACAGTATTCCATCTACATTTAGAGGAGGTTGGGAGTCAACATTGCCAAGGAACAATCTAGACTCTTACTTGTAAGTAGAATTTTCTTTTCTTTTCTTTTTTTTTTTTGGCCACGCCACACGGCTTGTGGCATCTTAGTTCCCCAACCAGGGATCAAACCTGGGCCCTCAGCAGTGAAAGCATGGAGTCTTAATCACTGGACTGCCAGGGAATTCCCAAGAATTTTCCAAAGCCATTCGGGCTAAAAGTCTCTTCCATACTTAAGCCAAAGAGAGTTATATATGTCTGCCTTGAAAAGGAAAGTTTTTTATCTTCTGCTAAGGAAATGGACTATCTGAAATGAATTATGGATTTCAGAGTAAGCTAATGTGAGGAATATCTGACTGAAGATATACCATAGAGAACAGAGCTGCCATGGAAACCAAAAGAATAGCAAGTGCTATGCAAACCAAGTACTGTGGAAAGCTAGCATGTCAGGAAGATGTTGTTAGAGCACCCCAGAAAGGCTGATGAGGACTCACTTTAGGAAGACTCCCCGCTTCTTCAGCCATTACAAATGAAATGCATTTGAAAATTGGGAGGTTTTTCCATGTTCCTGTATCATCTACTGACAATAATTTTTCTTGAGTTATTGTCTGTTCTCTTAATCATTTATTTACTCAGTGCTATTGGTCAAGAATAGATTAAAACTCTTGCCTTAGAGAAGCTCAGGGCTCTAGTGGAATTAAAAACTGGCCAATGACGTGTCATAATCTTCTGTGTTTCTTTAACGCCTAGCCCAGTATGAGGGACATAGTGAACACTTAAAAAATGTTCATTGAATAAATGAACGTGATGAATGATAATTTCTATAAAATATTATAATTCTATGACTTGCTATAATTAATCCTCCAGGTTTTTCAGCTCAATACAGTTAATTCCAATGAGTTAGATTCAATGTTGTGTTTATTATGTTTATGTAATATATAATTGATACTTAAGTACATATGTATTATATTGGTAAATATTGACATCATTGCCATTTGTAAATAATGTATATTTCTTAAAGAATTTTCTAATAGAGACATTTTTTTGAGCAGCATATGGAAATAACAAAATTTGGGGCATATTTCACCTAAAATGTAATCTAAAGCTAAAAATTTCTTTGAAAAAGTTCTACATTCTAGAAATAAAGGGCTGTATGTTGGCCAAATAAATGGATATGCTTGCTAAGGAAATGAGTATTCATTTTGACTAGAAATCCTTGTTGTTAGTTGATCTGAAATATATTTATGAGTCCAAACAATTTATTTACTTTGTGTGTAAATTGCAGGATATGATTATAAACTAGAAAGGTGACCTGTATATACTGGGCATATTAGAAGCAGTTTATATGTTTGTGTATAAAAGAAGCAGGATGAATGGTTCCAGAACAATGTTAGAAGCAATGTGTCCTGCTTCTATTATCATTTTGGTTAAATGCTCAGTTTAGGATTTCTGCCTGAATCTGATTTCACCATTTCTTTTTTAAAAGTGGAAATTCATAGTAGGAGGTGAGTATGACTATAATGTAAAAAGTGTAAAGACTTGTCAAGACAATGCTCCCTGTTGGGTCTATTATCTTCAGGCTTTTTCCAGTGTGTTCCACTGTGTGCCCCATGAAATAATGGTCCATTATGGTTTTATGTTCTTCTTACTGAAGTAATCCTATGAGGTGGTCTAATAGCATCAAATAACTATTTCAATGTGGTTTTGTGCATGTGTGTGCATGTGTGTATTAGCTCTGTTCCTTCCAAATGGAAATAAGCCTGTATTTGGTAACTAAACCAAATGTTTCCAGGGCATTTTAAATGCATAATTCATAAAAACCAAAAATGGTAAAACAATGTACAGACTCTACTGGCATTCATTTAGCTATAGAAAATATGCAAAACACTAGGTAGAACAGGTTTTGTGTTTTACATTTTAATGAGCTTTGGGATTTTCATGCATATTAGTTATGTTGCCCTAATTACTCATTATAATTCTAATGTGCATTTTATATTTAATTGCAATGCTTATAAAGATTTGGTATGGACAGTAAATTATTATAACTAGCATGTGCATAACGATTATGAACTGAATTTATTAACTTTTATACCAGGATTCTGTGTTAGTAACTTTCAGTTTCACCTTGGTGATTAACCACATTGTCTGATTAAACAAATATTCGTGTGGAATTAATTGTAAATGTCAAACTTTTTTGCTTTTTGCCAATTTTCATCAAATTTTATTTTTAGTTTCCTTATTTAATTACTAGACAAGCTCATTTCAAAATATTAAAGTGTTATTACTTTTCTTAATTATTTAAAAGACTGTAAACTTGTTAACACATTTCAACAGGGAGCCCAATGTCAGATGATTAGAAGTTTTCTGCTAGGGTAGGTAAAGCTAAATGGTTTTCCAAGATATCATCTAATTTATATCCTAAACACAAAAGTATGCGATTTAAAAAAATTCTCATATCTTATTAACATTAAGAATTTGGCTTCTATCAACAAGAATTTCTCTTCCTATTTGGCACAGTGCATTTCCACAAGTCTTAAATGTTAAGTTTTTGCCAAATAATTGATAATTAGAATGATAAAATTTTTTCTTGTAAAATTCACATTCATTTTTGGAGGAAAAAGAGTAACCAGAACCTGAATGTGAATTAGACAATAACTTTGTCAGATGAGGTCTATATTTTTTCCCTCCAGATATTTTTTCAACTACCATATGATCCAGCAATCCCACTATTGACCCAGGTAATATTTGTCTTCAGTGAAAAAAAGGAGGGTATAAAAGACAAAGATTATATAAGATTTAGCAAGGAGGTTTTTAATCTGAGAATTTCCTAAATATAAACAGCTATATAGTATAGCATTAAGGATTCAATTCGGATCTTAGCTTATGGATAGTTACTAGTTATGGGATGGTAGGCAAATATGGTAACATTTAACATTTTAATTCCTGCCTGTGTAATACAGGGATGATACAATCTACCTCAACAAGTCTTTTTTGTGGCAATTCAATGAGATGTTGTATATAAAGAATGAGTATGTCTTCTTTGGAGAAATGTCTATTTAGGTCTTCAGGCCATTTTTGGATTGGGTTATTTGTTTCTTTGATATTGAGCTGTATGAGCTGCTTGTATATTTTGGAGATTAATCCTTTGTCAGCTGCTTCATTTGCAAATGTTTTCTCCCATTCTGAGGGTTGTCTTTTTGTCTTGTTTATGGTTTCCTTTGCTGTGCAAAAGCTTTGAAGTTTCATTAGGTCCCATTTGTTTATTTTTGTTTTTATTTCCATTATTCTGGGAGGTGGGTCAAAAAGGATCTTGCTGTGATTCATGTCATAGAGTGTTCTGCCTATGTTTTCCTCTAAGAGTTTTATAGTGCCTGGCTTTACACTTAGGTCTTTAATCCATTTTGAGTTTATTTTTGTGTATGGTGTTAGGAAGTGTTCTAATTTCATTCTTTTACATGTAGCTGTCCAGTTTTATGAGCACCACTTATTGAAGAGGCTCTCTTTTCTCCATTGTAGGCTCTTGACTTCTTTGTCATAAATTAGGTGACCATATGTGCGTGGGTTTGTCTCTGGGCTTTCTATCCTGTACTATTGATATATATTTCTGTTTTTGTGCCAGCACCATACTGTCTTGATTACTGTAGCTTTGTGGTATAGTCTGAAGTCAGGGAGCCTGCTTCCTCCAGCTCCGTTTACCTTTCTCAAGATTGCTTTGCCTATTCAGGGTCTTTTGTGTTTCCATACAAATTGTTAAATTTTTTGTTCTAATTCTGTGAAGAATGCCATTGGTAATTTGATAGGGATTGCATTGAATCTGTAGATTGCTTTGGGTAGTATGGTCATTTTCACAATATTGCCAACAAACATATGAAAAGATGCTCAGCATCAGTAATCATTAGAAAAATGCAAATCAAAACCGCCATTAGGTATCACCTTACATCAGTCAGAATGGCCATCATCAAAAAATCTACAAACAATAAATGCTGGAGAGGGTATGGAGAAAAGGGAACACTCTTGCACTGTTGGTGGGAATGTAAATTGATACAGCCACTATGAAGAACAGTATGGAGGTTCCTTAAAAAACTAAAAATAGAACTACCATATGATCCAGCAATCCCACTACTGGGCATATACCCTGAGAAAACCATAATTTAAAGAGTCATATACCACAATGTTCATTGCAGCATTATTTACAATAGCCAGGACATGGAAGCAACCTAAATGTCCATCGACAGATGAATTGATAAAGAAGATGTGACACATATATACAATGACATATTATTCAGCCATAAAAAGGAATGAAATTGAGTTATTTGTAGTGAGGTGGATGGACCTAAAGACTGTCATACAGAGTGAAGTAAGTCAGAAAGAGAAAAGCAAATACCATATGCTAACACATATATATGGAATCTAGAAAAATGGTACTGATGAATCTAGTGGCAGGGCAGGAATAGAGATGCAGACGTAGAGAATGGATTTGAGGACACAGGGGGAAGGGAAGGCTGGGACAAAGTGAGAGAGTAGCATTGACATATATACACTATCAAATGTAAAATAGATAGGTAGTGGGAAGCTGCTACACAGCACAGGGAGACCAGCTCGGTGCTTTATGACAACCTAGAGGGGTGGGATAGGGAAGGTTGGAGGGAAGCTCAAGAAGGAGGGGATATGGGGTTATATGTATACATATAGCTGATTCACTTTGTTGCACAGTGGAAACTAACACAACATTGTAACGCAATTATACTCCAATAAAGATGTAAAAAAAAAAAAGAACGAGTATAGGGAAGGCCTGGCATATAATGCACATTTGAAAATGTGAGGTGCTTTCACACAAACACTATTGCCACCATGATTCAAAGTGATTATGTTTCAGAGCAATGTAGGCAGCTAACATTCATCTTCCTCAAATCCTCCAGTGTGATCTATCCATTGATGAATGTGGTATGTGTATATGTACACATCTAATTACGTATGCATATATGTATTACATATTCATTTGTAGGTTATAGGTACATAAATATATGTATATGTTTGCATAAATGTTTTATTAAAAACCACTAACTTGCCATTACTTGACCACTTAGCATATAGATATAAAATCTCATATACCGTTCCATTGTTTACCATGTACTTGAATTCCTAGTTCAACTTTTGCATTACTCTTATGAAAACCATCATCTATAGACTTTATGATACATATTTATGTATGCTATTAAATGATATTGTTGAATTTCTATATCAGTATCATAACTTTAATAGTAAAGCCATTATATATAATTATTATATTACTATGTGCAAATTATATTATACAATTATGTATAGAAAATACATATAGTTGTATAGTAATACAGCATATTATTTTTATAGCATCACTATCAGTAGTAATGCTATTATCTAATAATGCTATATTATGTATCATAACTGCATAAGTCTTTTGAAGTATTTCTAACAAGATTAAATTCTAAAAATTTACTTTTAAATTACCTTTGTGCCAAATTGTATATTGTTTGTGGTAATCTATGCACAGCAATACAATAGTAAATTAAAATATCTTTTGTTTGTTTACCCATTTCTTTGTCATCCATGCATTTGATCCAACATGCCCAATCTTACTACTCTCATAACTGAACAGTCTGTACTTTTTCCATACTTGGAGCTCCCTCCTACCAGCAGATGCCCAGGAATTCTTTGTCATCTCTTCAGTAATTAGCTGTTACTGTCTCTTGGCAGTCACAGATCTAATGTTTACACTTCTTAACTTTCACTGAGTTATTTCAAAGGCCCGTGACTTGTACTGTTGGTCATTTTTCTGTGGTGCAAAATTGAATCTTGTGTGATTATATTGTGGGTAGGGTGGACTGGAGAGGTTTGAATCTAAACATGTGAAATTGGCTCAGCTCATTTCAGCAGTCAAGGGCTGAACTATGGAAGTTTCAACAAGAATGGACAGTCTTGGGGGAAGAAATTAACTGAAGGTAGGAGCTGGGCAGAAGTGTTTATCTTCACGGAGAGTCAAGGATATAGGAGGGATGTCAATTTAATATATTTTGCTTCTCTCTATCCCCTTGTTCACTCCCAGCCAAGTGTAGGCGAGGAATGGCTGTGTATAGATTGACCACCTCTCTCTCTTTGGTCGTGGTCACCAGCTCTCAGCAGGACATAAACATTCTGCTCGGTGACTCCATGGAGGAGTTTTACAAAAGCAGGCAGCCCACGTTGGGCGGCTTGTGATTTGCTATTTTGTCTGTAATTGGAAGATAAGTTCACTTCTCATGAGTATTATCACCTGGTGCACTGGACCAGAATCCTCAAGGAATAGGTAAGGAGAGGGGTTTAAGGAGCAAAATAAGCATTCAGAGGTAGAGGTTTTTAGAGGGCCCAGGTTGTTTTGGACTTGGAATTACAGGCACTCTGTGGGTAATTTTCATAGTCCTGTGGCTTTCTTTGAACAGCTCTGACCAGAATGCAGCTTTAAGTCTTAGGTGTGAGCTATATGGGATTTTCACACTAGCTTGTGGGTCTTTGTCCTGCATCTTTGCCCTGGGAGAATGACCTTTATGATATAGGTGAGCAGAAAAACTATATAGAAACAGAGCCATTTTTAACTGGAGTGGCCTGAAGCAAGCAGGAAGGCCAAGCCTGACCTTAAGCAAAGAACAGGTGGTCCCAGTGGGTGGCCCTAGCAAAACACTAGAACAATAAGCCAGGCCAAGTATGGCAAAGACAAGCAGCACGAGAAGACCTTGACAGGCACCAGCCCAGCTGGCTTTAATGTGTAGGCTGCTGAAGCTTAACTTGGAACTCTCCCGGCACATGTAGCCTGGTAATGTAGATGCGGTGGGAATCTTCCACATTTCTATTGTGTTTTTTAGCCAGGTCTGTAGGATGAAAGCCCAGAACCTTTTAATAGCAATGATCCTGAGTTCCCAAATAGGTAGAAACTGCTAGTTCAGCTGCAGTTTGGTTTCTCTTTTATGATTTGAATTTGTATCAGGACTCAAAGAGAAGATTCTGAAGGGACTAACCTTGGAAACATGAGGCTTGTTCACAGCTCTGAAGAGTCATTTCCCACTACTGTGAGGCCAAGTTGAGTCTGGACTTATTAATGACACAGACTCAGGAAACAGCTTTTAATTGCTGAGATACAAATTGTAGCTTTATTCACAGAAGAGCCTTAGATTTTATTAATAAGTAAAAAGGATTAAGGACTCTTATTATAAGGAGAATATTCCATCTTCTTGGATGGAGGTGGAGAAACAATTCAATACTATTGCTGCAGATTCGAGCAATAAAAGAGGTAGTTTTAAAGCCGCCTGGGCAGAAATAAGTAATCAGGTTTGTTCAGAAAGTTAAGGAAGAAATGGAAAGATACAAAACATTTGTTTCAGTCATAGCTGAGGAACAATGGATAATTCAAAACCGAAAAAAGGAATCCAGACTAATTAAATGGTAGAAGAGGAAGAAGGTATCAGCAAACAGTTGAAATCTTAGAAGCCAGTCCAGATAGATATGAAGGAGAACATGACATATTAAAAACCTGAAGATGGTGATATATAGGAAAAAGGAATACTCAGTTTCAATCAGGGTATCAGGAAAGGGACATATGCTAGTTATTTACTAGCTCAAAACAAAACAAGCAACCCCATTCCCCATCAAAAAAACAAAACGAGAATAAAACAAGCTATCACTGGCTGCAGGGTGAATCTAATATTGGAGAGACAGAGGGGATGAGAGAGAAGAGTCAGGAACACATTGTAGCAATTAATAAGGTCGAGGTACAGAAGTTGAGTTACAGTGGTAAAGACAGAAGATAAGGAAGGATTTGGGAGAATTACGTAAGAGGCAAAATGGATAGGACTGGTTATAGATTGGATATAAGGAGAGAGGATGATGGGAATGTTAAAAATTACTCCCGGTTTTTGGCTAGCACAACTGGATGGATGATCATGACAGTGGAAAATAATGTAAGTAGTTGATGATAGAAGGTGCCCGTGAATCCTAAATTCAATCTGGGAATATACTGAGTTTGAGATACTCTTAAGACATCCAAGAGTCAATATCAAATGAAGAGATGGGTAGAAATGTCTCAAGTCCAGAGGAGAAGCTGGCCCACGTTTTAAATGAGTCACCTGTGCAAAGGTATTAATTGATGTCATAAGTAGGCATGAGACTGCAGGATTGAGAGAGAGATTTTAAAATCTGGTGTCTCCTATTTTGTTACTATGCACTGTAAGAATCCTTCACATTGTCTAAGTCATGCTACTCATATGGTATCTTGATTACCAATAACTATATTAAGTTCTTGCCCTGGAAGAAATAACATTGTACAAAAACAGAGAATCTTAAAAAAAAAAAAAAAAAAGCAAGCAAACACTCAAAGACAAACTAATACAAAGATAGAAGTAACTTGTATCTCAGAAGTGCTCTTAATCTTTCTCAGGTACATGCAATGATCTGTATTACACAAATATAGATAAGTTTTTCATACCCTTTAAATATTTTCTGAATAGAAATCCTTAGAGTGGTAGTGTGAGGGGAGACCTAGAAATAACTAAATAATTTGTTTAAAAATATATTACAGTAAGTTCTGAGAAAGAATAGTGTTGGCCTTGTCAAAAGATAAAGTAAATAATAGAAGGAATAAAAATTTCAAGAGACATGAAAAAAATAATTTCTCTTTCTAATTGGTTTTGGGGAAATTAATCATCTGAAAATTTTCTACATATATTTCATACCTTCCTAGTCTTCATTAAATCATTTCATTTTTATGTCTTTTAGTTTAGTTTTTTTTTTCTCAAAATCGTAGAAATATTTTTTGAAAGGCAAAGGTAAATAGACATCTATGTGATGAGTAAAACAAACTGTGAAGGATTAGAATTACTATCAGGGCAAGATATATCATGGAATGGTAGACTAAGAAGAATTAGCACTGAATCATTACCATCGAAAGGCAAGCTTCTTCATATTGAGAGAAGATTTCATAAGATTCTATCAGATTCTAATGCTTTCTAAGAGACATT